>NC_134235.1:78283883-78336383 GCF_965152275.1 Natator depressus
ATATTTAATTTACTGAAGTTTGTACAGTTCAGTAGTGCTTTTGTTCATCAGCATGCAAAGAACAAATGTGGTGCTCTTCACTTATCTTTTAAAATGAATTGACAAAGTTTTGTTGGTTGGTTTAGTTCTGGACTTCCCTAATGAGGGTTTATTTACATGTCCATATGATTTTTGTGGCCAATAAGTAGGGCATCAGTGGGTCATATTTATAAGATGTCAGAAAAGTTGAACTGAACAAATACAGAGTTGGACTTACAAATCTAGTACAGGTGAAGAAACACAAAATTAATGGGAAAATGGTGTAAATTGTTCTGTCAGAATAGGACCATGTTTTCATCATGCTCATTTATATAAGCATGTGTATGTGTGCTACTCACACATTTTACAGACTGAAAAGTGCTTTTCTGTAACTAACACTTAAATTAACTCAAAAATTCAGCTTCCATTTTATGTGTAGGTCTGAGCATAGTCTGCTTTTTGTACTAGTAGCCTAAGATTTTCTAAAATGAGAAAATTGCAAAATCCTAGTTTTCAGATGGAGTGGCTTGGGTTTTAGTGACAGTATACTATACACTTAAGAAAGTGTTAAATATTTAACACAGATACAGTGAAGAAATGTGTATCGTGCCATATTAATTATTTCTCTAGTAAAAAAATACAAATAGTAAATCAATCATCATATGTGTAATTATTGCAGCAGTAATTATCCTTGAGAAGCAGATTGTCATTCTTGGTGGCCTTTGTTCAAATAGCTGACTTTTTTCATTTTCCCATTTTATTTTTCTTGAATGGTGTCCATTTTTTTGAGTGGATTAGTAATATTCTGAGCTGAGGACAATCTGATTGTAAGATTTCTAAGTGGGAGAGCAGCATGAATCAGCTGGGAAGGTCAAAGATTCTTTTATAGCATTTAAATTGAAAATGCTGTGTCCATCAAATATTTCATCTTAATTTTTAATGAAGAAGCAATAGCTATGAGTAATACTGCAAATGTTGTTTGTTAGAATTTCAACAGAAACCTAAATGCAACATTGATTTTAGGTTCTTTTTTAATGATTAGTAGCTTAATCATTAGGAGATAAGCAAGATCTGTAGTTTAAAAGTAAACAGTTTTTCCAAACTGTTTCTCATCTAAATTAAACTATTATATACATCTATGTAAAGAAGCTCTTTAAATTCATGAGTACTGTTTCCACATCTAAACAAAACATGAGATACACAGTAAATTTGCAATTTGTCATGTACTTAGTAACTTTTTCTGATGGAAAAAGGTTTAAAAGATATTTCTGACACGGCTGTCACTTCTGATAACATAATTTGAAACTTGTATCTTAGGGGAATAGTGAGACAAGGCGGGTAAATACATAAAACAGAATGACAGTTGAATGCTGGGGAGTTTGTATGTTGAATGCATGAAAGTAATGTTCATTTGAAATGGTGGGTGTTAAGAACTCACTAATAACTAAATGTCTTTTGTTTTTTGAAAATACATTTGTGAATTAGTTTTCTTCTGTTTTGCTTTTTTTCCTCTTTTTGGTTTGCTGGTAACTATAGTCTTAGTCTAATTATCCTAGTAACTCTCATTGACTGGTACCAGCTCTTGACATAAATGAGAAACAAGGTAGGGCAAACAATAGCTACCTCTTCCCCTCTCGCCTCCCCCAATATTTTAAAAACATTTACCTAAGCACAAGGAAGACTGTCATTGTTTATGAAAAGCTGTATACCATGCACTTCAGGGATATGTAAATACATGCTTGGGCATAGGTGAGCAAATAATTCTCCATCCAGAGACATTTAAAACAAGATATTTAATTTGAATATCTTAATTGACTAACTTCTTTTTAAAGATTAAAACTGCCAGGTTGTTTTTAATATACTTAGAATCAGTTGCATCAAACTTATCAGTCTTGACCTATTTTTCATTTTGCTAGTTTATTTATCCCATTTCTTATGGTGATTTTTCTGAAAGGAATCCTTATTGTATGTTTTCTATGTAATCAAAACAATCTTAAACAGATACCTAAAAAAAAGGGAGGGGAGGTAGTGGAGGTCAGCTATATATAAGTGTGAAAGCTACAAAACAAGCTAAGTTGCAAAAGAGAAGACGATGGGGGAGGACGACTGGTCGTTTATATTCCTTTTTAAACTCAGAATGCTTGAGGGCCAGAATTGTCCTAAATGTATTCAGGATGCTGTACTTGGGACCTCCTGAGCTGAGGAGGCAAGGGGTAAAGAGCAATTCAGTTGTCTTGTTTAAATTGGCCTCTTGAATGGCTAACCCTTTTGTAACTTGGCACACTCTGTAAGAGATCACACTTAGGTTACTGACCCTTTTTCCTTCACTTGGAGGTATTTGTGTTTTGTTCTTAAAAGTTTTTTTGATCAGAAATGATTTGTTTAGAAACATATGGATGCTATGAAAATGTAGGTTTCAGAGTAGCAGACGTGCTAGTCTGTATTCGCAAAAAGAAAAGGAGTACTTGTGGCACCTTAGAGACTAACAAATTTATTTGAGCATAAGCTTTCGTGAGCTAAGTGAGCTGTAGCTCACGAAAGCTTATGCTCAAATAAATTGGTTAGTCTCTAAGGTGCCACAAGTCCTCCTTTTGTTTTTATGAAAATGTAGTCATCCATGTCATCTGTGGGGAAAAAAACCCAGATATTTATTAGAGAATTTGAATGAAAAGGCAGTCCTAATGTATCTTTAAATCCCATCCTTCTCAACCAAAGTAAGGTAATATCCATTAGGCTAAAGTTGTGTGTGAAAAATCGCTAGAAATTTTAGGTGTTAAATAAGCCACCACAGGGAGCTGGTATAGTCCCGCAAATTTAGTAGAAACATTGAACTCTGAGGACTTATTTAAGCATTTTTCTTTTTCTTTGTCACTTCAAAATTAATTTCCTTGTACTGATATTTAGTAACCCAGTTTTATAATTCTGTGGCTTAATTTGTTAAATGTTTAGGTCCTAGAAAGAAGAGAAGGAAAATATTTGCTCACTGTACTATGTACGTATATTATGTCTAAAACAGGAATGTATCTTGAAATGATACCAGGGCAATGCCCTGCGATTCTTAGAGTTGTGCCCTCTTTTGAGAAAACCAAGGTACTCTTTCCATCTTGCCTGCATTTGCAACTGTAACTTCTGCAAAGTTGGTAGTGAATGAAGATGATCAATTTCATCCCCTGTATTTGTGTGTGTATTTAATGTGACTAGTTCTCTAAAATAAATTTGAAACAATAATACATTTCTTGTATACAAGGCACAGATGTTATGGAATATTGGTATTTAAGGTAGAAGGGTAGTGGATTATTGTAACAAAAAGGTAGCTTTATTAGTAACAATAGTTAAGAAAGAATTTAACATTCAAATCCCCATCAAACAGTAACACTTCTATTAATTTCTCAACTAGCTGAATGTTTATCACCCCCACACTGCACAACCTCTAAATTACATGGACTGGATGTTACTCATTAGATTGATTATAGTCTAATCCGCAGACAGTCTAGCTTAAACAAAAAACAGCAATTACTATTGGCATGATTCCTTTGAACTCAACTCAAAGTTCCAGTATGGCTGGTCCAAAGAACTTTTTCTGAAAGGCCTGGTTTCAGGATCTCAGAGGTTCTGGCATAATCATTTTATAGGGAGGGAACAAAACATTCATAAGTTTCCACTTGGTCTGAAAAGCAAAACCATTTGTTTTGATGCATGAGTGGATTGTTGGCTTTTATCTGGCCACCCAAAAAGGGAAAATATTAGACATTGAACACAAAAGTATACATAAACAAATCAAATTTCAAAGGGATTTAAAATGACCATCTTATAATGTTATAGTACAGTCTATTTATAGTTACTTTTTTTTGTCTTGCCAGATTATTCCCATGTCTCATTAAAAAAAAATGCTCCCCCCTTAAGTAATTCTCATTGACATGTCTAATGTTTATAACTAAATTTATCAACTTCAGGATTATAAAAATGATATCCAATTGCTTTCTGGGACCAGTGCAAATCTAATGGACCATTTCTCAGGAGCAGGTGACCTTGTATCTTGGAAACCTTCTATCTGTAAATAGTTATGAACTAAACTGTTAGTTGCCATGTGGCTGAAATCTTTAGATAAAAATTCCTGAAAAGGTCTTGAAGTCTAGAAGTATGGCTTGGGTTTTCTAGTTGCAGCTAACTCTTGCAACAAGAGACGCTCTTAATATGGAGACGTGTAGGATAACATGTTCCACCATGATCTAAGATTTCTTAAAAGGCTTTATGCTTTCCTGTAATTCATTCTGTGTAACTGGTTTGATAGCTTTAATTTCTTTGTTATGAAATGCATGCCTTAGTATTGAAATCTCATAAATTTTGTAAAAAACCCTTTCTACCTTTTTTTAGTTAAGTATTTGTAAATGAGAAAAGGACTTAAATCCCCTCCCTCCCCAAGCCTGTTAGAATTTCATGTAGACATCTTCTGGATTAAATGCTTTTTTTGTTTGAAACACTGATTTAGAAAGTGGTATGAATTCTGATATCTCAAGGAAAAACCTCAACGTTTTGGGCAGGTCTACAATACAGCTCGGATCGATGCTCTGAGATCAATCCACTGGCAGTCGATTTAGTGGGTCTAGTAAATACCCACCAAATCGACTTCAGATCGCTCTCCAGTCCACCCCTGTATTCTAGCCCTGACGAGAAGAGTAAGGTAAGTTGATGGGAGATTTTCTCCTGTTGACCCCTCGCGGTAACTCGATCTAAGGTACATCGATTCCAGCTACGTTATTCACATAGCTGGAGTTGTGTAGTGTAGGTCAACTTATCATGGTAGTGTAGATATAGCCTTTGTCTGAAATGTATTTGGCGTTTTCCGTAGGCTCCTGTGGTAGTGTCAAAAGTCAGTATTAGTCCCACTTGAGATTGAGAAAATGCAACTTTCTTATCCTAGTTCAATTAAATCAGAATTGTGCTCAAATATATATAATTTTATTTTTTTCCCTTGTGGGGACTACATTTTGTTCTAGCAGAAATTGTGTATGATTGAACTGTTGGACTGTGGAAAGGTACCTGTCTGGTTTTAAAAGTATTGTGCAATGCTTTTACTACAAAGCAATTGAAACATAAGCATTAAAGTTGTTCAATTGCTCTCTTTATAGTAGTCAGATAGTATAAGGGAAGCTTTTAAATAATTCTAAATCATATGCAACACTTGGCATAGAAGTCTGACAAAAGATGAATCTTTGAAAACAGAGTTCAGTAGTGAGTTTTGTTTTTGTTTTAACTTTAATTTTAGGCAACTTGGGTGCTTAGCATGCATCACATTCCACTTCAAGTATGAGAATTATGCTAGTTTAGCAATTATTAGAGATGAAAGAAATTCTGTTAGATATGAATCCACCTAAACTTCAGTTTCTTTAGTTTTAGCCAGGATAATGATCAGGCAGTAGTTAGCCATATGCCTGGGGACTGTGCTATAGCAAAAAAAGATTGGGCTGATCTTGGGGGTATTTTTATTACAACACATTACAATTAGCATGTTCGTTCCGTCTGCCTGCTTTCTTGGGTTTTTCGTTTGGTTCCAAAAATTCTGCTTTCAGTTCTTTTGTGGCATATGTGTGTAAGATGCTGTTAGTACCCTCATGAAAAGAAGTTAAAATAAGGAGTATTTTCCTCTAATATTACAGTACTAGTTAAAATTGTACAAACTCTTTTTTTTTACCTTAAAAGTTATTTTTTTGCATTCCTTTACTATTTTTGAAGACTTTTTTCCTCCATAATGCTGAAGTACAAGAAGAAGAAAAAATGTTTTTCAGGATTTAATTTATTATGTGGCCTGTATTCTTCTGGGATGTGCGTAACATTTATTTTCAATGGAGAGATACTGTAGATTAAAGAACGCCCACAGTGCATGATTTACAGCAGCTTTTTGTTCTTACACTTCAACTTCTTTTACTATGTATAGTCTTAAGTATAGGAGTCTTGTCAGTTATCCACATTTTAAAAACATCCTGAATCCTGCACCACTGATATTAATGGCAGGTGTCTCTCCCTTCTCCCTCCTCCTCCCCCCCTCCACTATTGACTTCAGTGGGAACAGGAGAGAGGGCTTACTGTTTGCATTAGTAATTCATCTGAAATGTTATTCCATTTTTAAATAAGTATGGTATCTTTCAAGGTTTGACTCCCCCCCACGCCCCCCCCCGAATCTCTTAAACCCTACAATATATTTAATTTGATGTAGTACATTTTTATTGTTATTCTTTGGTGTGCAAATTGTTTTGCTGTTTAATGATACTGCATCACTTTTTTTTCTTTATTGGTAACTAGAAAGAAATGTGTTAAATCTGGCTGTGCTAGCCTTTGGTCAAATAGCCCCAGGTGAAGCAGAATTTGACACCTTTATATCCTACTAAAAATAAGCAGTGGGGGAAAAATATTCAGAATCTCAATGTTGCCCCCAATTTTTAGTGTCCTGGATCTGGAGTAAAACTTACAACTTCTTTATCTCCAATTGTATTTACCTGCTTAATGAACATCAGAAAACAACATCCCTGATGACTGGTTTCTGAGTGAGATTTTTATTTTCCCACTCTGGATACTTTTGTAAAACTAGAATGTTCCACTTTCCGTTGTTGACTCATTAATGTCTTGAAGGGATTTAACAGGGAAAAAGCCCTTCATTTTAAAATATTTCTTTTACACATATCACATTAAGTGACATTATGAGGCCATGCCCTTGATAAGTCTAGGCTATATGTTGGTCAACAAAATATGCTCTGGCTCTGAAGTATATTAGCGGGGGGGGGGGGTCGTCAGGGGGGAAAGCTTATGAGTTTTTTTCCTAATGGCATCAACGTATTTTCTAACTTTTGATAGTACTAATGTGTGTGGTGGGTTTGCGGGGGGAGGAGGAGGGTTTGCTTTATCTCTTTTAGTTATTCTTCACTTCCTTCCTTGCAATTGTGTTCCTTGGAATCTCTGATCCTCTAATCCCAGAACAACAGGGACTTCAAGATGTATGCTCAATGCAACTTTTTATCATCCTAAAAATAGGTGGATGAAATAGTTGACTATTGGCCTTTGTGTGTGACTTCTGGGAAGTGGCTGGGTTATGTAGTTAAGAGCCAGAGCATTGGAAAAAAATTTATGTCTTGTGATTTAAGGTGAAGCTGTTGAATAGATTGAGTGGAAAAGGCTAGTGAGCCAAATACAAATCAAGAGAGGAAGGGGAGTGAGCACTGAGTACTTTTCTGGTTGCAGAAAAGTAAAAGACAGGAATGATAAGAGGAAGAACAAAAGGTGATGTACAAAATCGTAAAACAAAGAAGTGAATTCCTTGGAAGCAACTCCCTGATAAACATTTAGACAAAGAACAACCTAGCTCATGCAAATTAACACTGAAAGAGCTGGTATTTTGACTAAGATAAATGTGTATCATTAGTTTAATATCTGTAGTTTAGTATCTATAGTTCTGTGAATGGAGCAAGTGGCCAAAAAGTCTAAATCTCGTTGCTTAACATCAGGCACCTAACTAAGTGAACTGACCTTTCAGAGATGTTGAGCATCCACAAAGCTGTAGGTACTCATCACTTTTGACAGTCAGATCACTTTTAAATTCAGTCACTTAAGTTTGAACATTTTGGCCACTGGTTATTTTTGTTTCTAACCTCTGTGATCCATAGATCAGATTGCTTCAAGTGTGCTTTTCTTCAAAAGAGTTCAGCTTTTTCTGGGAAACATTTAATTAATCCCTTATTTCCTAAGTACAGGTGCAGGTAGAGGCCTGCAAAAATAACCTAAATTCTTAATTATGTCCCAGTGCCCATGTACCATTTAACTCATCACCTATGCCTTACGGAAGTTACTAAAGAGAGAGAGAACGTATGGTTTATATGTAGCTGTAATGTATTATGAGGAATCTGAACTCTGAAACCATTACTATTACAAAACGGGCTTTGTAACTGCTCAAAAAAAATATCTTGGACATTCTTTTCCCTTCTTGATTTTTATCATGCTGGACTGGTTATCCATAATTATGTTCTTGAAAGTAAATAATAGCTTTCAGCTAAGTGTGACCACTGAAGGGAGGAAGGATTGCCAAAAGGTCTGAGCACTGGACTTAGAGTTGGGACTCCCGAAGCCAGTTCCTTGCTCTGCCAGTGTCTTGCCGTGGTCCTGAGAACTGCTGAATTTCCTCATTTCCATTGACTTCTGTGTGATTTGGGGGTGCTCAGCAGCATGCACACACAGGCCTGGAGTGAGCTTGAGGAAGTCACTTAATTTCTTGGAGCCAGATCCAGTTGAAATAAATGAACTAAATACAGGGGAAGGGAGCAAAAAGGAATCTTTCCTCTCCTACAGCCTGTTAGCAGGACACGGAGCAACAGCACTATTAGCAATGTCTACTGACAGTACAACAAATTTGTATAGCTATGTTCCCACTGGATGACCCTGTCACTCTCCAGTGACATTCCCGTACCCTCCTGCAGGATGATGCAAAACACTGCTTTGCAGTGTGCAGGGGTTCCTGTTCTCATTGCATGGACTGCATCCAGTGCGAGATCAGTGGAATTGCAACAGTTTGACTTCTTTTTGTATAACTGCAAAAGGGGTGGAGTAAAGTGAGAACTTGGCCCTCAGCACCTTAGTTCCGTTATCTGTGAGATGATATAATAATGCCTCAGAGGGATGTTATAAAAAACTTTGAGATTCTTGGATGAATGGCACTTTGTAAAATGCATAGTATTGTTACCAACTTACCAACAAAAACACTTTAAAATATAGTCCAAGTGTTTGCTCATGGATGAGAGATTAGGGAGGCAAGGTCAGTACTCAAAATTGGTCTAACTGTCCTGAAAACAAAATAGGTTCCAAGTTTAGAAAGACACTAGAATTCTGTGTGGTTGGAAGGAGTCTCTTTTCTGCCTTCCTCACCCATAATATTCCATAGATGTGACTGTCTCCATACATGATTCAGTGTGTCACATTGGGATGCTGTCATCCATGAATAAAAAATATGAGGGTTGAAAGAGAATGGTCCAAAGGGGTGTGTGTGTGTCCGTTTCTTTTAAATGTGCCTAACCAGAAAGGTTATCTTTTTAGGTATTGCCTAAGAAAATACTACTATTTCAGCATAGGAATAATATTATCCAACCAACACAGCTGAATTGGGAGCCACACACTGCTCCCAGTTTAGCTTTTATACAAGAGTAACTGAAAAAGAAGCTCAATAGAGGAACAGGCTGGAGAGGAGAGTGTGTAAAATGGATAAGAATATCAAGAGGGGTGTGAGGCAGCCTCTGTCTGTAGGAAGAAGAAGGTGTAAGGGGGTGAAGGTTGGTGGTAATAATGAGCATTCAGTTCTATTATTTTAAACAACCCCTTACCCCAAGAATCCTTTACACTTGTGAATTGTGCTTTAAGAAAATACCATTACATTACAGTTTAAAAATAATGGGAGGCAGGGTATACAACACACTGGAAGAGGAAGGAAGGGTTCAGTTTAATCTCAAATGTATGTATATATTTATTGATAGGATTATTACAATTTTAACAAAAAGTATTAAATGGCACTTGAAATTTTGCTTCGTTGGTACAGTGGAACCTCAATTTTATGAACACCAGTCTTCACAAATGACTAATTATGTGAATCATTTTTCCGGGGGGGGGGTGGTCATATAACAAAAGTGCTGTCAATGAAAGAACAAGTCAATGTTGCTTCGGATTCCAGTGCCTTCAGATTCTGATGCCGTTGGTGCATTGGAAATTGCTTGGCAGTGGCTTGAAGGACAAGAAGAAAGTGATGCAGTGCACCATATTTCAACTCATGTACTGACCTGTTGTAATTTTGAGACGTTTGATTTTACGAACTCCTCAGTCCCCCATTTTAGCTGATACACTAGAGCACGGCCTCTTTCATCTTCAATGGAAGATGTTTACTGTTTAAGGTGGTTCAGAAAATTAGACCGTGTCTGGTGTTTGATCTGGATGGTTACTGACCAGTAAGAATACAAGATGTCTTAATACAGTTTTGTAATGTACTTTATATGTTTGCTAACCTCACTGAAGTAGGATTGTATTGTCCCCTCAGAGTCACATTTGCGACTTTCATTGGCACCAGTGGGAGTGAGAGTATGTGCTTGTATCTATGTCTATGCAGAAAATTTGGCTGATGATGACTTTTAAAGAAAGTCTGAATAGTGTAGAGGAAGTGGAGAAAGAATAAACAAGAGGAACTACTTTAGGGTGTGATCCTGCAATTTACTCTACATTTATAACTCTTTATTGACTTCAGCTGGCATTCCCCATACAAATTGAACCTTTTTATTAAAATATGTTCTAAAGGCATGCCCCTGCAAAGTGATGCAAGTGCACAAAATCCATTGAATTTAAATGGGATTTGAGAGGCTCAGCACTTTGCAGTACTGACTGTTAAATTTGCCTCTGCTGTGTGACTAATCTACCTGATCATATTAAATATCAATGCATAGATGGTGGCAATAAGTATCTCTTCTTAGTTTGTACGTGGACATGAAGAGAGAGGAAAAGCAGAAAGATACTTCCAGAAATTACAGTAATTTTTAGATACTAAAATAATGGCACACACGTTTCATTTCTATTCTGTCTGGGTAGCTCTGTAAATTGTATATTGATTATGCTAATATACTTAGTGCCCCTTACTTATCTGCAGATATTATTCAAACATGTAGATGGAATGCATGCTTTATAAAGTAATCATCATAGGAAGAATACTTTTGTGGAAGATAAGTTTTAAATTCAAGTACCAATGTTAAGCTTATGGCAAGTTATATTGAGTTATAGGAAATGCAAAATATAAGTTAAATATGTATATTTATATTGTAAATCAAATCTTCTCATGCCCCTAGCAATCTTGGTTGCTGTGTTAAGTTTTTTGTTTTGTTTCACATCCCTTAAATAAAGTGTTTTTAGGAAGGGTACTAAATCAATAACAGTCTGTTTATAGTGTATTTTGGGATATGTGGCTTCTCTTGCTTTGTTTAACAAGCTGAAAAGAGCCTCAGACATTCAGGGAAGTATGTATTCTCTCTCTCTCTCTCGCTCTCTAATTTATTAGCCTACCCATAGTAGAAGAAAATAGCCTTTTTTCAATTATCTGTAGCTTTTATTTTGTTATAGTTTGTAATAGCTCAAAAGCCATAAATCATAGCCTCTGTTCTCCATAAAGGATTCCCTCTCAGTGAAAATGCACCTTTTCATAGTACTCCCACATTTCTGTTTTCATCCATTCCTTTTTCCATATGAGGTCTCCCCAAGCATGCACCACTGCTGTCTGGTTCTATTAATTGGGGTACTAATACTAACAGACTGACCCTTCCATGTGGGGTAGCTCAGTTAGTTAGCAGAAGATGTGAATTCTTCCACTGTTAGCTTTATAAACTCTACCCCACATACATAAGCCTTGTGCCACCTTGACAACCTTTCTAGGTAGGAGGGGTGAAATCCTGGCTGAACAGCAGATGTTGAAGTAAATTAGTAGGTTAACTCTGCTGTCAGAATCTATGGGCCAAATCTGTTTGTTCCCCCACTTAGTGACTTCAGAGAGACGATTTGCATAAGAAGGCAAGTAAGATTTAGCCCTAACAATGTTAGTTTTTCAACATTCCTGGAACCCTCTGAGTCTGGGCATGCAGGATAGTCTGAATTCAAACCAGAGTTTTCCCGGGCTAACAAGTAGCTCTGCCTCTTGGATCGCAAAGCTCAACAGCCCTTACTGTTTTTATATATATATATATATATATATATATATATAAAGTTCTTGTTTAGAAATGCATTTTTGAGTAAAGTTTAAATGCTGTTATGAGTCCAAATCCACCAGCCTCTATAAAGGTGGAGACAGCTGAAATACTAGAATTGTGTTTTCCCTGACTGAGATCTTCTTTTAAAAAAAATATTATATTCAAATAGAATTTTCCACAGTGAAGGAGTGCAGGGCCACAATTGTTTTGGTGAGTGATTCTTGTTTAGAAACACTTTTTTTTTTTTTTTAATTTCATCATGTAATTGTATAAAAGGGAATTGATGGTTTATTGCTTTAAGAAGCTGGCAATGTTCTCTGATCTAGTTAGCAAAGAAATATTTCCACAGCTAGCAAAACAGGTGACTGTGCAGTCAGAAGCACTTAACTGTTCAGACAAAAAATATTGTTTCTCTGAAATAATGATGTCACAAAAGTATCTAGAATTAATATTCAGCCATAGCAGCATAACATAACATGACTGGAAACACAAGCTTTAGCTCTCCATATGTCCTGAGGTTTCTTCTTTTATTGGCATTCAATTACTTTTACTATCCCAGAGTTCTCTTCTTATGGTAGGCCATGCTAAATACTTTATATATTAAAAAAAAAAAAAAGGTCTAAAGTCAAAACCCCTTGTTCACAAATATAATCCTAGACTATAAATAATCTTTGTTTTTTATGGTATTAACTAGAAATATTTGACATATGCTGCTGCTGTCCACATATCCTTCCTATACTTATTTTTAATGTAGTTAGCTAGCCAAAAGCTTTTGTCTCATGTTGGTATAAAGCGTAAAGCCCCTAGAAGAGGGATATTGTTGAAAATTGCCTTTGTTTATTCAAAGGAAACACAATGCTTCAGTTAATGCTTGGGGAAGTAAACATTGAAGTTGGGTATGAGATTTAGGGTGATGTTTATCCAAGTGAGTTTAACATGGTATGATAACTGGAATGACACTGAAAGCTAAAGTTCTAATAAACAGGCTATGAGAAGACTTAATATGGTTCCTTTTTAGTACTTTGTGGCTACAGAAGGATGGACTGGACTATAATTAGCCAAAGTAGCAAATAATTGTTATTAGATGGAGGAAGAGTCTGGCCATGGTGTAAAGGAGAACTAGTTCATATTTTGTAGGCTAACTCTATGATAAGGTTCCTTATTCTAGGGCTTCTGTTTTTGTTCTGTTCTCTACCATATTTTTCTTTTCAAGGATTCATCTTTCCTGACAAAACACATCACTCTAGTTGACTGTTATTGGCAAGTTCTTTATGCAATGGCCTGTTGTGACCTACTTGGCTCTTTTGTGACTAAGAATCCATAAAGAGCTTGAACAACAGTTTAAAAAAGATGCTAACCACAAAGTTACCTGCTAACATGCTGGTCAGAAGTTTACTTTCTTTTTTTTAATGTAACATGTATGGAAGTTGAACTTTGAAAATGTGCACACTTTGGAGTTTTCATACAGGAGAGTATTTCTCCAGAAAAGATTTAAAAGCAGAGTACTATACTAACAGCAGTTATTTTTACAAAATATACTATGGTACATTTACTAAAAATAAGCTCGTTTGAGGTAGTCTTCAGGTGTTTTTATGTATTAATTTTCAAAATTCTGCAACGTGCTTTTCAAACAGTAGTACAAATTAACAAAATTTTGCTCTGTATATGTGTCTGCCTCCATTAGTAAGGAGAGGTTCTGGTACCTCTGCTGATGGAAGTAATCAATGCATTTCTGCAGAAAGACTTAGTCCCCCAGTTTACATACCTTAAAGGCAGAAGCGAAGACCTACTTAAAGCAAAACAAAACAAATCTTGTTAACATCCTGGAAGGCTGCTGTCTGGTCTCTAAACTTCCCTTTTTGGGAACAGCTGTTGGGAAGGTTATTTTATATCCACTTTCATGATTTTTTGAGGCCTGCTGATGATTTTTTTTGAATACATGGCGATACTGTAAACATGAAGTCTCCTCTCTACACTTTTTCCCCACTGGAAGGGAGAAGGAACTGTTTTTCGCTACTGCACCTTCAACTCAAAGAGTTTTTGCTTTTGGGAGTGTAATAAGGAAGTAGTTCTGCTCCTTGACTCTTCCCCTACCTTCACTTTGGTGGGTCATTTTCTGCTGTGAATAGCTTCAATGCCTGCCTCTGCAGCACCCTGTAGCTTCCAAAAGCAGTCACAGAATGAAGCTGACATGATTCTTGTCAGTTTCACTGCTGCCCAGAGGGTTTTTGAATAGTCAGTCTGGCCAGAGTGGTGTGTGCTTAGGGAATCTGTGAGCCATAATAAAGATGTTGGTATGGTCTGTTTGCAGACTAAGGGTATGTGTATATTACCCGCCGGATTGGTGGGCAGCGATCGATCCAGCGGGGATCGATTTATCGCATCTAGTCTAGATGCGATAAATCGACCCCCAAGCGGTCTCCCCTCGACTCCTGTATTCCACCTCCACGGGAGGCTCGGGCAGAGTCGATGGGGAAGCGGCAGCAGTCAGCTCACCGCAGGGAAGACACCGCGGTGAGTAGGTCTAAGTACATCAACTTCAACTTCAGCTACGTTATTCACGTAGCTGAAGTTGGGTAACTTAGATCGATCATCCCCCCTTTAGTGTAGACCAGGCATCAGTAAGACAGCACTGTGTTGGTTCACTTTTGCAAGGCTATCTTCACAACTGTAATGGTAGCTTTTTTAAAAAAAAAAATCTTAAATTTAGTGGAAATTAATGGTTTAGCACCCATTCCCGCTTTGCCAGGAAAAGGTTCCCATTTAGCAATGTAGAGTAGGTGAGTGGAGTCTCCATGCCTTGTCTTAGTCCCTAATTCAGTTATGTACCAGAATACAGTACAGTGGATTGAAACAGATATCCAAGAGGAAATTTGACTTGTTTCTTAATCCATGAGATCTCGTTGGTCACTCTGCTGCAAGGAAACTACATGCTTGTGGACAAAGTGTGGTGCTATGGTCTGGTTTGAGGTTTTGCACCTTGCAGTGATTCTGTACTAGGCAATGTTCTCTTGCCCTGTTGCACAAGCATTACTGGCTTTCAGAACTGAAACTAGGGAGATGACGCATGAGTCATTTCAGCTACCCACCTAACATCTTGTGTTTTTTTTGTTTTTGTTTGTTTGTTTACCTTTTCCTGGCAGTAGAAGAAAATGAAACGGAGGACCAGCAGGCGGGTGTGGGACAGATAGCCGCACAGACTGGTAATGCTGAATTCCTTCATTAGTGCTTGTTTGCTGGTTTACAAGAGATTTATTTTTTCAAAGTCTGCTCTCATCTTACTGAATTTCAACTTCAAATGCACTTCTAAAGCCCAGGGAAAAAAATGATCCCACTTTTCCATGTCAGAAAATCAGGAATATTGCTGTTTGTAGCGTATCCAACTGAAAGGGAAGCATTAACCTTTAAAGTCCAAGATGGTTTATCTGCAAACAAACTACCATGTGCACCTGCAAAACCCAACCCTAAGCATTCATCTTTATGAAACTATTGTTGTCTTGGGCTAGTTATTTTATAAATGATTTTAAGCTTAAAATGGTAATTGTTCAGTTTGTTTACCAGTCACTAACCCCCTTCATGTAAGTCGATGGGAGATGTGTAGATAAATCCTTTTGTTTAGGTCTGAACGTACATGGAATTTATTATTAATAATTGTAAAGAAGTACTGCAAGTAGGTTAATATTATGGTATCCATTCCTTTTAACAATAACGGCGTTTCCCCCTCTTGTATGATTTCTAGAATTAAAGAAATGATTTTTTATTTTTTTGTTTTGGTTTTGATTAGGGTCCTGGTCCTGCAAACAGTTATATAAATACTTATTCATGGGATAGCCCCATTGATTTAACTGAAGTTACTCTTATAAGGCCTCCTTTCTTAAGGGTTTTCCAGGTTGATTCCTAGAATTAGAGGATTTAAAAAAAAAAAAAAGGAATTTATAGGCAATAGTTTGAATTATTTCTTTTTAGATTGTAAAGAATACATTTAAGGCTGTTAAGTAAAATACTTTGTCATCCAGAGTACTGTATACATCTTGTTCTTAGTGTTTGTTGCAATGCAGGTGAAACACTGTATTTAAAAATAAAGAAATTAAGTGAGAGAAAGGAAGGTTTCTCTAAATCACAGGAATGAATTTATGCCTAAATTATTTGATTTTTTTTTTTTAATTTGAGAACTAATAACTGCCATATACATTTTCAATTTGAAAAACAGTGGGCTGTAAAGCTGAGGAATAATACGTCAGGAAATGGTCCAGTTTTCTACTATTTTTATTTTTATTTTTGTATTAACTCTGAGTTGTTAAATCTTGTTTGTGCATTTATTTTCATATTACTATTTTATCTTGTGTTCTGGTACATTCATTGTAGAATAAGATATTTATTTATTTATTTATTTGACTATCAAAAGAACTTAATGCTAGAAATTCAAAAATAACTCCAGATATATCTGATCCAGGCAGTGCGGAAAGTCCATACTATATCCACATTGCCAGAAGTTTTTATAGTAATACTTTGTATCTAAGCTCTGGCTCTAACCATTAAATGTGCTTTTTATAGAGTACCAAGTTATAAATGTAGTGCAGCTACGGCATATTAATCTTACTGCAGAGATTTAATGAGGCAGTTGTTTTGCGATGGACACTACTGGGAGCAGAAAGCGACATAGTTTTACTTTACCACTGAGCTGCAGAAATATTTCTTGCCTGGTAATAATTATAACCACATGATCTTAGTTTTCCTTTCTTTTGCCAGCACTTTTCCATGCAGAAGTGGCTTGGAAGCTAGTGAAATGTATTGGAAACTGGGCAGTTTTCATGGTAGTTTGACATTTTAGCTCTGATCAGCCATGGATCCTTGTTGCATAGAGAGAAATATGTAAGATGAGTTTCAAGAATACAGATAGTCTTTGCCAGTCCATTGAGATGCCTTTTAGATATTCATTACTTTTACTTGACTTTTATATGGGTTATAAAAAGTAAATGTGGTGAAACCTCATTTTTACATGGACAGAATGGAATTTCTGCTGGTTGGCCTTAAGCTGATCCCATACTTGAAATTAATTGAAGTCCATTGGTTTATTGCCGCCAACTCTTTTAAGCCAATGCAATTTTTCATTTTCCCCAAAGTTGCAGTTTTATTAGACCAAGTTATAGATATAACATCCCTTATGAGGAGGAGGAAGAGGAGAAGGACAGAACCACCTGCCAGAGAACGTAGTAATGGGAAAATCATACTACTTTTAATTTCCACTTATAAATAATGTTAACATAATCAGTAACAGAAGACAGATCTTGATTTTTTTTATTGTGTTCATAAATTGACTTCATTTCTGTATCAAATCTAATCCTCCTTTCTATACTAGATAATTAGAAATGTAGGCTGTAGGCCATGTGCAGTTGCAGACATCGTAAAGTGGTAGTGGGGGCTAGAGCCGTGTTTGTTATAGATGGTAGTTGGGGCATGGCTGTGGAGTTTACAGAATTGACAGTGCTAGTGTTTGCAAGTGTTGGGGATGGAGATGTTTGAATAGATGACTGTAGTATTTGTGGCTTCGTTAGTTGCAGATGTTAGGGTGAAGAGGGGCATTTATGGTACTTAGAGGTATTTGATACAGACTGTTTGAAAGCACGAGCCTTAATTAGGAAGAGGTAAAGATGCAACTGCATGCATATTGCATTTATGAACCAGGTTTTATCTAGGCTCACAAGGAGCTTTTCAAATGATGAAACTAAGCATGTGTGCAGTCACTAACGAACAGCCACCTCTGGGGTGGAAGACAGCTGCTGTTATGATTTAGAAAACCATCCCACAGACTCCAAGTTATATGACCTATTTAAAAAATATATATATATTTTGTGGTGGTGTCTCTCCAAGACAGTGAATAGGGAGGAAATGCATTCACCAACAGAGAGGCTGAGACTGCCAGAACTCATTTCACAGGAGCATCATAGGCTAAAATTGAACCTAGGTCCCAGAGGGTCCCCCTGAAGTGTTGACCTAAAAACAAATGTGCCAGGTGGCTACAGCATGTATTCTAAAGTTGCTGCAAAAGGGAATAAGCTTGAGTGAGTCCTGTCCCTGTAGAGTTATATCTGTGAATGCAGAAGTGGAAGCAAAAACATTTTTATTACTGTTAAAATTATTTTAATTTTAATAACTAGTATCTACGTAGTAAGCTTTGGCTTGAGCAATTCTTCATGTTTTGTGTGCTAAGGTGTGTGTGTTGTGGTGTTGGATTCTTGTAAAGTGCCAGTATTCATGAACAATAGTTCTTGAATTTTTGGCCCCCCCCCCCCTTTTTTTTTTTTTAAAGCATGGTAGTTAAAGCAAACAGGTCTGTAAACTTTATGTGCATCATTTAAATACTCATGTTAAAATTCAGACCCAGTGCCCACATGTCCCTGAGTGCTGTCAGTTTTATGAGATGAAGCTGGGAGCCTGAGCTGAACAACTAACAGTATGCAATATGCACGTGCTACCTTCCAACACGTGTTTAATGATGTTGGGGTCAGTTTGCAAGAGTGAAGACAATTATTTCTTTTCCTGAACTGCTTGTAACCTAGTGGTATTTTAACTACTCTGTTAAGCTTACTGAAGAACTTGGAAAATGTTACTGGTACACAGATTGTTTAGATCCAGATCCAGAATTTAAAAATGGCAGAAGAGCTTTCCTAGGTTCAGATGGTGTCATTTTTGGCAATGTTAGTCTGCATACTACTACTTAATTTGGAAGTAGCTGCCTGAGTTAATGTTCTTATTCTAGCATCAAGAAATTTAAAATTGTAAGAATCTTGCCATGTATGTAGGTGTGGTTTAACAGAGCAAACATACCCATTCACCACACTTACTTCTTTCACTCATTTGTTGATGCTCTGTAATATAACTCCCTTTAAAAACAAACCTTGCCCTTTATCCTGTCAGAGACATTCTTCTGGCTTAGCTCATGAGCCACATAGTGTGAGGAAGCTCACTTAATGACAGGTCTGTTTCATTTCTGGTTTATGCATAAGTATCCTCTATCGTTGGTAAATTATTTGAAGGGCAGCAGTGTTTATTGCAGGTTTCAGGGAGATGGTAAGAGCCATGACAGTTGTGGCAGATGTAGGGAATGGTTGGTATTCGTGGCAACTGTACCATTGCAGGCATCTCGTCATGGAGGAGTGGTGATGATGGCTTTTGTAGCAGACAGAAAAGGATTAGGTCCTAACTGTACTTCTTTCTCTGTGTTTTTATTAAGAATTTATTTTCTCAGGTGACTTACTGCAGCTGCATAAAGTGAAGCGTTCTCAAATGTCTGAAAAGCAGATGAGGCTGTCCATATGGAAAAAAGTAGTAAAATGTGTGGGTTCCTACACACATTTGTTGTATTGTGGTTCCTGAGAAGAACAAAAGTAAACTGCCAGTTTGCTTTATTGGAGAAGACAGATTGTTTTATTTCTGTCTTTGGGGGAAACGCTTAGTAAAATGGGCAAAAAGTCAGGAATAGTTAAGGCACCACAGTGTACTCTACCTCAAAAGAAGAAAAGTCAACCTAAATTACTCTTCGTTTAACCTCATTCCAGCATTAGTCATTTACAGAGCTGAGGTAGTGCAATGAATTGTATGGTTCCTACTGTGCTCAAGGGATTTGGCTGAGATCACCTGACACATTTAACTTAGAACTTGATAGTGGGATCATGCCTGCTATTTTGGGGTTAGGACTAGCTTGTCCCAGTGATCCTCAAAACACTTGTTGTCCCAAACAAAAGAAAGGTGTCCTTGTGGAGTAGTTACAATTTACAACAGTTAGTTTCCAGCTTCCCATGATCTGGCAAAACAAGGAATCCATCCAGCTTATTCTTTAGTTAAATTGTATCCAAGTTAAAGCACATACATATAACTTTAACCCAAAGCATAGTTTTTTCTGTAGTATTGTTCTACATCAAGTAATAGGGTGATAGAGTATTAAGACTGGCTTATGAAATACAGAACAATTTCATCAGTATGTTAATCAGTTCAGTTTATTTTAATCTTTTATTTAATTCTGGTAATTTCCTGTGAAATACTACAGTTAACTGTGAAAAGAAACTCTCCTAAACTCGTTGTTGTTGTTTTTTTTTAAATTTTCATTGAACACTGTTTAATTGTAAAGGTAATATTTCCTTCCTTATTGTGATCAAAGCCCCTGGATAATCTGTGAAAGAATTGATAAAGTTAACACTGAAGTATGGGAGAGTTGTTTGAAAGGTGGAGAGTGCGGTTTAGTTAAGGTAGAGGGAAAATTTATTTCATCATCAAGAATAGAAAAAAAGTTAAGGAAAGAGGTTTCCTCTGCTTATTTAGCAATAAAATCTAAAGTGTGTTTCTCCTGTGCAGCAGGCTCATGCCAAATGTATTTCTGCTTCTTGGTAACAACAAGAACCAATCTGATTTTTAAAAGGATCTGTTCTTAAAAGCCCTGAGGTCACAGTCTTGATTTTCTTTCAGATGCTAACTGTAAACTAGAAGACAAGGCAGAAGATGGAGAGGTGATAGATTGTAAGAAAAGGCCAGAAGAAGGGGAGGAGTTAGAGGAAGAAGCTGTGCACAGCTGTGACAGCTGCCTCCAGGTGTTTGAATCACTGAGTGATATCACAGAACACAAGATTAATCAATGTCAACTGACAGGTAAACAATACTTATCACTTTGTGGCTTCTTGCACTGTTCTATTTCTGATTCCAGTTCTTTTCTTCAGATTCATCTCCCTCCCCCAAGTTGTTTTACTCCTACACTTGAATGCTTAAGCCTTAGGTGATGCCCATCATTAATTCCGTGGTAAAGTTATGCTGTGAACTGGTGCACCATAAATTTTATTCAGATTGGATAATTACTGCATTCACACCTGATTTAAACTGTGCTTTAGCTTTCAGAGGGCATGGCTACTACTCTGTTTTCCAGACTTATAGCATACAGTTTTACATGCCTTTTGACTTAAATTAAAAAAAAATATGTCAACCGATGATGCTGGTAAACAGGTTTGACTGCAGTTGGATAATGGATGAATTCATACAATGGTGGGCTATAGATCGGGATCTGATACTTCTTTGTTCTTAGCTGTTACAACAAATGAGCAGACAGTGATCAATAAATGGAGGTTGAGGGGAATAACAGCAAATTGGTAGACTATAAATAAAAATGCAAACATTAAGTGGCAGAATTGAATGCATATTGGACACTGTTAACTTCTCACAAACACAGCTGGGTAAATGGACTTGTAACTAGCTTGAGTCATTTAATTTGTGGGCAAAGAAGCAGTAGTCTAAAGACTTGGGCCCTGTTCATCCAGTGAGATCTTCATAGGTGACACATTTGCTCCTATGAAATCTTATTGAAGTAGTTTTGTTGTTAGGTTTACAAACTATTATGATGGATGATACATAGGTCAAAATAGACTGAATATCAGGGGAAGGGCATTTTATTTCCATTAAATAGTAAATTAGTTTGAACTATTAAGAGATGAAATTCAGTTGTTATACGATACAGCTATCATGGGGCAGGCTTTGCATGATTATAATTTTGTGTGTGCAGGAAGCCAGTCCCATATATTAACCGTTTTATTGAAAGTGTGTGTGTGTGTGTGTGTGTGTGTGTGTGTTTTCATTTACCTATTAACCCACTGGAGTCCAAAAAGGCCTCCAATAGTATAGACAGACAATAAGTGGCACTGCAGCTGATTCAGAATGAAGTGGAGAAAGGAGACAGACAGAGGAATAGGGAGTAGGCGGAGGCAGAAGAAATGTCAAGGGAAGAAACTGAATTTGTTGAAGGATTTTAATCCCAAACCTCGGTTGTGGAGGATGAAACTATGATGCAATGTGGAAGTATTTGTAATATCAGGAGATATGTTTTACCTTTTCTCTCTCTTTCCTTGCCATTTCTTGTTTAAATATTGTTCTGTCTTAAATTTAGGCGATTCAGTCCTTCCCTAATCACTCCTGCAAGTTCTTAGTACTTGAATTGGCCCGACTTGAGGCAATGTCTCCTGTCTGTGACTGGTGAGGCACTGTTTCTGGCCGAATGGCTTTTCTCTATTTTATCTTATTCTGGTGTATTATTATTTTTCTGTCTCCTCCTGTTTTGTTACCTCTTCTGTTCTATCTTCTTTTGCCCTTCCTCACTCTTACTGGTTTTCCCCAGTCCCGCAACAAAAATTTCCTCCTCAATGCCCCCTTTCCTGCCTCAAATCCCCCTTATTCTTACCCTGCTTTCCCCCTTATTCTGGTGCCTGCCCTACTCCTTTCTTGCTTCTTTTCCCCAATTCCTTCTCCATCCCATGCAGTCCTGTGATTTCTCCCATGCAATAGGTTTTCTGCTCACATTGCAAGCAGCATGAACTGAACAGTGCTTCCACACCATAGCTGGGGAAGTGAAAAAGTCCTCAAGCACTGCTCCTGATCTACATCACCTTTGGCCTTGCTAAAAGGCAAATGGTGCCATGCTAAATGAGGGCTAGAGTGAGTTTGCTGCATGAGTCAATTTGGAAGAAAAAAAGTTTGTTTTTTGAAGGGAGGTATTTAAGCCCATTTAAGAAAAAAAACTCCAAACTATATCACTCTTGCAAGAAAATGGATGGTTGTTAATGGGTTGGAGCAAGAGGATTCAAAATAACAAAATCCTTTTGTCTGCTTTTGCTCATAGGGTGCCAGGTAGGCAAAGAAGCCAACCCTCCTTTGCATAAAATTACAAATGATCTGCATGTATATATTTATAAGAGAGTAAAAATGGAGGAAATGACCAGTATAGTGGAAGAGGTTCCCATTCCTTGGCTCTTCAGAAAACTCCTAAAAATAAATTAAACAAGTTCTTGTTAATAGGAATTGTGTGCCTGGGCCAAGAATAGTATAGATGCTATAGAACTAGGGCATGAAATGTATTGACTCTTGTGTTTTGTGCTCATTTCTACTATATTTGTTAGAAACAGTTATTAGACAAGTACCTCTGTAATAAAAGCAGTAGTAATAATGCACATGAAATAAATGGTGTTGGTTTTTAGCATCTGTAGAGTTCCACCCAACTCACAATTAAATTAGTAGAAAAACTCTGTGACCAATGTCAGTGGGTGCAGGGCCAGGATCAAAGCTTCATTACAAAAATATAACCACGTTTGGGTTTTTTGAGCAGCCCCCCTTCTTCCTAACCAGTAGCATCTATTTCTATCTCTGCTTGTCTTGTTTTTCAAGAAAGTCTATGAAACTAGTAGGCACTGAGGAGCTGTATAGACCCTTTTAAAAGCAGTTTGTCCATAGTGTTCAAACTTGGGTGTCTCAAGTTAAGCTCCTAAATCCAAATTCTGTTTCCTACATCAGTATTTCTTGTCTTTCAAAAGTGCCTGAGCACCTGCAACTTGCATGGATTTCAGTGATCTTTGGAGGTGTTCTTGTAGTGGACATGGAGCTACTTTTTAATAGTTTATAAATACTGTATTTTGACCCTGTTGTTCAGATGGTTGATGTGGGACTATACTGGGTTAAATCAACAGGGTTGTTGGGGAAACAGGCAGGAAGGCAAAACAGTGACTCTTGTATGAGAGACGCCTCTTAGCAGAGCGTTTGTTGTTTGTTATAGGGTAATGGGAGAGCCATTGTCCCAAGAAGACTGGCTCGCCCTCCTGTTGAGCCTACCAAACTGATAGCACTCCAGGTCATTCTGATTTCAGTTCTCATATCTGTATTTAAGTTTGTAACTTGAGGCACCCAAGTCTGAAAATTTTGGCTTTCTTCTACTGAGACTGCTACGCCAGTCTGGATGAACACAATAAACTTGCTTTGTCAAATCTCCTTTCTGTTCTCTTCTCCAGAGATAGAAGTAGGAATGAGGCTGGTGATTCTTGGAGGAGTATCAGTTTTACTTTGCAGGCTCAATCTTGAGTATCCTGAATTGCTGTTTTGTCACTAAGTTGGGAATAGAAGCTATCCACAATTGGTTCTTTCCATCCAACAGATTGTTGGTGGGGTTGAATTCTACGCTTGCTTTCTGGAGGAGGGGATAGTTGCTCTTTTATCCTAATGTGTATGCTGTGATCTTTTCAATTTGGGCCTGATTCCAATGCCACTGAAGTCAGTGGAAAGACTCCAGTTGACTTCAGTGGGTGATGGATCAGGCCCTTTACGAGATATGCAGTAGTATTTTTTTTTCCTATCATAACTTTTTTTTGTGCTGACATTTTATATGAAAAAAGCCGATGTTTTATTCATGTTAATTGTTCACACCTAAAACGTTCTTGGAATATAGATAATGGATTAAGGAAAAAAAGACAGAATTTTTCACGCTATGTATTCACCAGTATGTAAGACACTGAACTACGTTAACTTAGTCTCCTGAAAAGATGAGTTATAAAGGTATAGTATTAATAGAGAAGTTCTCCTTCTGATCTTAACGGTCTTCACTTTGTTCTTCTCACAAGGTTGTGTTTTTAATAACTCATGGATCACTTGCAAGCTGTCATTCTCTGAGTAAAGCTGTGATATCAGACAAAGAATCCTGGTAGCATTGTCGTTGATTACGAGGTGATTCTTTAGGTGTGTTTGTGTGGAGCCCCCTGTAACGTGTAAATGTGCCTCATGTACATGAGATAGGATTTTTTGAATACCAGTGTCCAAGACCACACATGCATCATGTTTCCATGCAGGGCCAAAACGGATGGGGCAGCCACAGCCTCCCCTCAGTTCCCTCTTAGTGCCCGAGCAGGGAGATGGAACCCAGCCAGTGTCTGCCCCACAGTTCTCTTCAGAAACCCTACATTGGTTCCTTTAAATCTCTTCCAACCTATTTGGTGAAGATCTTTTACCACCAAACTGATCAGTTCCCCAGTACAATAACCTGTACAGCGGGACAAGGCACTTTGGGCCAGTCGCCACAATTTACATCAGAATCCAATTCCTCAGGGTTCAAACTATGCCTGTCTTGTGATGGAACTGTTTTTGTCAAGGGTGGATACAGCCTAGAGAACCACATCCCAAATAAGTTTTCTGTGTGGTAAGTCCTTCTCCACCAGGACCCACAGAGGAACACTCAGCTCAGCTGTTCTTGGGCAGTCCATGTGGATGACTTTGGACTCAAAAGTAAGGAGTACAGTAAGGCTGGATAAACTAGTGTTAGCTGGCACTCCCTTGGGCACTCTTCACTTTGGGATTGGGCACTGGAAAGAAGTGAAGGAGGATGCATGTTGAGTAGGCACCAGTGATGTAGGCCCCAAACACCTTAACATCAGTAAAGGCCGCTGTGTGCAAGACCTTGATGCCTATTGTCTGAGCACTGAGTCCCTCAGTACTGAGAGTCACAGAATGAGAAACCTGACACCAGTCCAAGGGCTTCATGTATACTATAGAGAGATGCATCTCACTGCTGAACATGTTCCTGGTATTGAAGAGCTGCCTGTCACCCACTGGGCTATGGGATATTGTGTCATTTGGGAGAGAGAGAGTGCACAAGCATGAGCATCTGGTGGTTAGAGCTCTTACCCAGGATGTGGGAGATCCAAAATCTAGACCCCCTACTCCAGTGATTCTTAAATTATTTATTCACTGTGGAACAACTTCCGCAGGAAAGACTCAAGGAGGCTCACATCAGAATATCCTATAGCCCAGTGGTTAGAGCACTTACCTGAGAGGTAGCAGATCCCTGTTTAAGATGCTTCTCCATCTTTGGTGGACCAGGGTCTGCCACATCCCAGGTGAATACCTAACCATGAGCCTAAAAGTTATGAGAGAGCTCCTCCTCTGCCTCCCTCCCCTGCAGTTTCTTGCTAAAACCGCATAACTCCAGGAGTGGTTTTGCAGATGAGAATTGCTAGCAGAGAGAGGTGCCTCCCTGCAGCCTGGACATGGGTGTTTATCTCTGTGAAAGGGGCAGGGTTTAGCACACACCCCTTTAGTTGGCATCGCCCATTGGCTGGCTTAGGCACCTCCATGCCTAGCATGCTGGCTTTGTGAATCAGAGTCTAAGGCTGTGTCTACATTGCCACTTTCAGCGCTGTAAGGTGGGCAGTGTAGACATACCCTTGGGAACCTAGACTCCTGTACAATGAATGAGGAAAGAAGGATCCCTTAGGGTATGTCTACACTGCTCACGTTACAGCGTGGCTGTGGCAGCGCTGTGACATGGGCAGTGTATACATGCTTTATCGCCAGGAGAGAACTCTCCTGGAGATAATTTTTAAAAAACCACCCCAAACGAGCAGTGGTAGCTTTATCGCTGGGAGCGCAGCGCTAAAACTTTTGTCGCTCGGAGGGTGTTTTTTCACACCCCTGAACGACTAAAGTTTTAGCGCTGAAAATGGTGGTGTAGACACAGCCTAACTCAGGCTTTGTGAATCACAGTGATTTTCTAGGCACCTAAATGTTAGGCGCTGTGATGCTCAGCACGCTTGAAATATGCCCTCTTTCTATTAACTCAGCTAGGCCTCCTAGTGAACTACGAAAAATCATCTTGGATCCTATTACTGATGATAGAGCTCATAGGAGCTCTGTTCTGTGAGAGTGTACCTCCCTGAAAACAGGTTCCTGATGCACAGGATAGAATCAAACCTGATTATGATGGAATGGATGCATGTGGAGCAGCTAGGTTGTATGATGGTTTGCGGATATGTGATGCTGCTAGCTAGACTTCACTTGCAGCCACTCCAGCTCTGGCTCAGGTCAGTCTGTTCCACAACAAAACTGTGTTTGAGTTTCGAAGAGGATTTGGCAGATGATGGAGGGAAGACAAGAGGAGGCTGAAGGGAAAAGTCAAGGCTTGCAGATGAAAGCTGGACTGATGAATTCTGAGGATAAACTGCTGGGTGGGGAAAATGGCCAGTGGAAGCATGTGACTACAAGAACCAGGCTGAGGAAAAGACCAGGTAGTGAAGGAGAAATAGAGTTCATGAACAGGTTTGCTGAGTTGGAGAATGAAGAAGGGGTGCAACAGGCAGTAACTGAAGGTGGGAAGGCCAGGAAGAAGAGAAGAGCGACAAGTCCTCTAAGAAACCCGGAGTTCAGAGTCCCAGCAGGACACGTGATGACTTGCCGAAGATTGCAAAAGGGAATAAAAGACAAGAGAACTCGCAGCCGGAAAGAATAGGGGGAAGGCCATGATCAGGAAAAGGCAGATCTGTGTGGTTGGAGAATCCCTACTAGACAGGCCTGTCATCAGAGCTAATTTGGAGAACAGAAGAGTGTGATGTCTGTTGGGAGCTAAGATATGTGATGTGGATCTGAGGCTGAAGAAGATTCTAATGAGAGCAGGAAAGAATCCACTGTTTGTCCTTCATGTGGGAACAAATGATACAGCTAGATTCTCACTGGAACATATCAAGAAAGACTATGTCAAGCTGGAGAAGATGCTTAAGAAATTGGAGGCTCAGGTGATCTTCAGTGGGATGAGAGGAGGAGAATGAAGGTTATGACAAGATTATGATACTCAACAGATGGCTCAGGCAGTGGTGCTATAAGGAGGGCTTTGGAATGTTTGACTACTCGGAGGCATTCATGGACAGAGGACCGTTCTCATGGGATGGACTCCACCTGAGAAGGGAGGAAAATAGACTTCTGGAATGGAGGCTGGCACAACTCATTAAAAGAGCTTTAAACTAGAAACTTGGAGGAGACAGTTGGGAGATGCTCATATAATCTCCACACCAGATTTTTAACACTGAGAGGGAGGAAAATCAAGTGAAAAAGGATACAGCAATGGGGAAAGGAGCAGCAGTGGGTAGAAGAATGGACATTTAAAAGGAATGGTGGTGCTGATACCAATGATGCTAACAGTCAGGTAGGTGATATTGGCAATAGAATGACTGTACCCAATTGGGCAAGGAATGTGGGAGAAGCCAAGCAGCAACACTTAAGATGTTTGTACACCAATGCAAGAAGTAACAAAATGGAGGAACTAGAACTACTTGTGCAGGAAATGAAACCAGATATTATAGGGATAACAGAAACAAGATGGAATAGCAATCATGACTGGAGTACAGGTGTTTGAAGGGTATGTGCTGTTCAGGAAAGACTGAAATAAAGGCAAAGGTGGTGGAATAACACTGTATATTGATTACGAGGTAGATAGTAAAGAAATTAGAAGTGATGAATAGATAAGAGAGAGTCTGTTTGAGCCAAAATCACTTTGGGGAAGAAGCTACTAGAGATTATCTTGGGAGAGTGCTTGGGGTATGCTGCAGACCCCCAGGATCCGATTTGGGTAAGCATAGAGACCTCTTTAATGTTTTTAATGAAATAAATACTACTGGCAGTTGTGTGATTATGGGAGCCATTAGCTTTCCAGGTATAGATTGGAGGACAAGTGTTACTAAGAATACAGTAAAAGCTTTGTTAATCGGCATGTTTGGGGAATCCGGGGTGCCAGTTAGTAAAAAATTCAGGTTAACTAAGAGTTATACTTACCAATGGAATACCAATTTTCAAAGAATTAGAATACAATAAAATGAATAAAGTATAAAATAGTATACAGATACTCACCAATCTAGTATTAGTACTGCATTGCAGAGTGGTTGGTTTCTTGAAGCATTTAGGTGTATACAAGTAAAGTTTTCTATACAGTAGGTTATTTTATGACACTGTATATCACTATAGGCAGTGCATAGCGTACACCCAGATCACTAAAAATACATTTAACACAAAAACTATACTGAACATAATTTAATCTTTCTTTGATTCAGAAGACACTTCAGGATCTTGCAGTTCCTCAGGGTCATTATTATCAACATCAATTATCATTGTAGATGTAGAAGGTGTAGGAGATTGGGCTGAATCTGTACTGATCCTATGACACACTCTGGAAGCTGCTTTTTTGAATGAATTCCTGGTATTAGCTTGCTTGCTTGTCTTCTGCCTCTTTTGCATAAAAGTAGAGTGCAGAATGTGCAATTGCATAACCTCCTGGGCAGTATAACATGGCTGCCATTTTGCAAATTTAACTATTATGTCAAAAGCTGAAGCAGCTTTTCCCCATGTTATTTTGTCCTCTTCACTAAAATCATCTCCTTCACTGCCTTTATCAGTGTCCTTTGACTTTTCAGGATTCAAAACATTCTCTATTATTTCTGCATCAGTAACAGTATGTGTCACTTTAACCTCCTTGTCAGCTTCAACCCATTCTTCTATCTCACTTTCATGAAGTTTGTTGATTGGGCGTGAAGGAGTATCCTTCACCATCTGATCGTTTCAATGAAAACGATTAATATAAAACACTGTCTAGCTGTTCTAATTTAGGCATATGCAGAGTATGGCATTGATCAACAGCTTTATTTGGCTCACAACTAGCAAAAAATTGAGCAATTGTCCTTTCTGAGCCTTTATGCTGTATATCATGGACGAGCCAACATTGTACTCTGGAATCAAAACATTCCTATTCTTGCCTTTTTCAAGATGTTTACAAATATCTGTTTTCTGTTTTAATGTCAACACAAGTCTCACGCTTCTCTCCTTTGCTTTTTGCTGGTATTTTGAATGCCATAATGGTAGGGTGGCGTTGATATTTTACGACAGACACAGGACAATACACCAAGTAATAAACCAACTGATCACAATGGCAGATATAAATAGAAAGAACAGCATTTGGCTCTTCTTGGCTAACTCGAGCATAGTCCGACTGCTCTTGGAAATACTCTGGTCCCAAATAGCATTGGCATCGATTCTGGTTAGCTTCGGCATTGGTCCCAGTTACTAGATTGAAGATATGCTGGTTTCTAGAGCTTTCGTTTGTAAAGTGCTGAATTACACCTCTCTTACTGTAGTAGGGCTGGATGTGATAGCTGACAGATTTCTTCACCAAATAGTCCCTTAACCAACAAGAGGTGATGCCATTTTAGATTCGGTATTTATGAGTAGTGAGGACTTCGTAAAGAACTGGTTGTAGGGGACAACCTTGGAACGTGTGATCATGATCTAATTCAGTTTAAACTAAATGGAAGACTAAACAAAAATAGATCTGCAACTAGGGTCCTTTCAAAAGGGCTAACTTTAAAATGTTCAGGGAATTCATTAGGGAAGGCTGACTGGACCGAAGAACTCAAGGATCTGAATGTGTGAAGGCTTGGAATTAGTTTTTGCAACTTGGAATTAAAGTATCTGAAGCCTGCATCCCAAGCAAGGGGGAAAATTCATAGGGAAGGTTTGCAGACCAAGCTGGATGAGCAACCATTTCAAACAGGTGATTAAGAGACAGCAGAAAGCCTACAAGCAATGGAAGATGGGATGGATCAGCAAGGAAAGCTACCTCTTGGAGGTCAGAAAGTGTAGGGATAAAGTGAGATCTGCCAAAAGCCAAGTAGAGTTGGACCTTGCAAAGGGAATTAAAACAATAATAAAACATTCTATAGCCATATAAATAAAAAGAAAACAAGAAGTGGGACTGCTAACCACTGAGGATGGGATAGAGATAATCTGTGCATGGTCCCACACCTAAACAAATACTTTGTCTTAGTTTTTAATAAGGCTAATGAAGAGCTTAGAGATAGTGGCAGGGTGGCTAATGGGAATGATATGGAGGTAGAAATTACCATATCTGAGGAGGAAGTCAAACTCAAACAGTTTAATGGCACTAAATCAGGGGGCCCAGATAATCTCCAGCCAAGAATATTACAGAAACTGGCATATGAAATTGCAAGCCCAGTAGTAAGGATTTTTAATGAATCTGTAAACTCTGGGATTGTACCTTATGACTGGAGAATTGCTAATATAGTTCCTGTTTTTGAGGAAGGGGGAATAGTGATCCAGGAAACTACAGGCCTGTTAGTTTGACCTCAGTTGTTTGCAAGGTCTTGGAAAAATTTTGAAAGGGAAAGGAGTTAAGGTCATAGAGCTAATTGAGATAAAATACAACATAGTTTTTCAAAAGATAGATCATGCCAGATCAACCCAATCTCCTTCGTTGAGAAGATTACTGTTTTTTTAGACAAAGGAAATGCAATAGATCTAATCTACCTAGATTTCAGTAAGGCATTTGATACAGTTCCATATGGGAAATTATTACTTAAATTGGAGAAGATGGGGATTAATATGAGAATTGAAAGGTGGATAAGGAACTGGTTAAAGGGAAGACTACAATGGGTCATACTGAAAGGTGAAATGTCAGGCTGGAGGGAGATTATTAGTGGAAATCCTCAGGGATCGGTCTTTGGACAAATCTTATTTAACATTTTTATTACTGACCTTGGCACAAAAAGTGAGTGTGTGCTAATAAAATTTGCTGCTGATAAAGTTGGGAGGTACTGCGAATCTGGTGGAGGACTGAAATATCATATAAGATAATTTGGACTACTTTGTAAAATGTAGTAATAGAAATGGGATGAAATTTAATAGTGCAAAGTGCAAGGTCATGCATTTAGGGACTAATAGCAAGAATTTTTGCTATAAGTTGGGGACGTATCCGTTGGAAGTGATGGAGGAGAAGAAGGATGTGGGTGTATTGGTTGATCATAGGATGCTTATGAGCCACCAATGTGATGTGGCTGCGAAAAAGACTAATGCAGTCCTAGGATGCATCAGGCAAGGTATTTCCAGTAGAGACAGGGAAGTGTTAGTAGCATTATATCATCTGGAATACTGTGTTCAGTTCTGGTCTCCCATTTTTAAGAAAGATTAATTCAAACTGGAATAGGTGCAGAGAAGGGCTGCTAGGATGATCTGAGGAATGGAAAACTTACCTTATGAGAGGCAACTCAAAGAACTTGGCTTGTTTAGCTTAACCAAAAGAAGGCTGAGAGGAAATATGATTGCTCTCTATAAAAACATCAGAGGGATAAATACCAGGGAGGGAGAAGAGTTATTTAAATTAAGCGCCAATGTGGATAAAAGAACAAATGTGTATAAACTGGCCATCAACAAGTTTAGGCTTGAAATTCGATGAAGGTTTGTATCAGAGGAGTGAAGTTCTGCATCAGCCTTCCAAGGGGAGCAGTGGGGGAAAAAAACCTAACTGCCTTCAAGACTGAGCTTGATAAATTTATGGAGAGGATGATATAATGAGATTGCCTACAGTGGCATGTAGCCAATCTGCGACTAATAACAGCAGATATTTCAAATCGCTGGATGGGCACTAGATGGGGAGGGCTTTGAGTTACTACAGAGCCTTCAAAGTACTACAGTTGTCTGGTTGGTGGGTGTTGTCCACAGGCTCAGGGTCCAACTGATTGCCATATCTGAGATTGGGAAGGAATTTTCCCCTGGGTCAGACTGGCAGAGACCCTGGGTTTTTTTGCCTTCCTCTGCAGCATGGGGCACTTGCAGTTTTAAACTTGTAAATGGTGGATTCTCTGTAACCTGAAATCTTTTAAATCATGATTTGAGGACTTCAGTAAATCAGCCAGAGGTTATGGATCTATTACAGGAGTGAGTGGATGAGGTTCTTTGGCCTGCAATATGTAGGAGGTCAGATTAGATGATCATGAAAGTCCCTTCTGGCAATAAAGTCTCAGAAGGTGATGATTTCACTTTGTGTTGTTACGAAACTGAGTTGGTGGAAAGAATCTGGAAACATGCATGAAGGGATACCATTCTCTAGCCCTTCCCCGCCAAAGACCTTAATCATAGATACATCATGTAGGGAAGCCCATTTGGACCACCTACAAATCCAAGAGACTTGGTCCCCAGAGGATATGGGGCTCCACATCAATGTCCTGGAGTTCAGAGACATCAGGCTAGCCTGTGTGGTCTTCCTCCTGTTCTTCAATACTCCACAATGTACATCTTGGTAGATAAAATCTCTGTGATGCACTAGATAAACAGATAAGGAGGCACATGCTCATCTTCCCTCTGCCTGGAAACCATCAAGCTCTGGATGTGATGTCATTGAGGTGGAATAATCCCCACAGCTCTTCATTCCTGGGTGTCAGCAACAACCTGGTAGACTTGCTGAGCAGACAGTTGGTCATCACTCGAGTGGTTGCTGTATACTGTCCATCATAGAGACAGTATTTCTCCATTGCTGGGCCCTGCTTGCCACTAATGTTAATGTCAAGTTGTAGAACTCTTATTCTAGAGTGGGTATGAGTCTGGGTCATAATCAGATGCCTTCCTTCTGCAGTGGTCCTAAAGCCTTCATGTATGTCCTTTCACAGAACCTCCTGGTCCCGTCAAAGATGACAAAGCCACTATCACTCTCATAGCTCCATACTAGCTGAGGCAGGTTTGGCTGGCAGACCTACTACAAATGTCCATCCAGTCTCCAGTCCAGCTTCCAGACTGCCCAGACATGATCTCTCAACAGCGTGTCCAGATATGGCATCCAGACATGAAGTTGGTGCACGTGATGGCATGGCTGTTGGCTGGTTGAATACTATAGACACTGACTACTCCCTACAGGTCCAGAAAATCCTGATACAGAGCAGGAAAATATCTTCAGAAGAATGTATTGCCTCAGTGGAAAAGGTTCTCAACATGGACAGCCCAAAATGGTCTAGACCTGCTCAGAGCCTTGGTAACTCTGATTCTCAACTACGTATGGCATTTAAAACAGAATGGCCTCTCATTAACTTTATTAAGGTCCACTACATATCGATTTCAGCTTGCCTTCTGCCTGTACAGTCATGTTTTAGTCTTCTCACCCAGCAGTATTGAAATTTCTCAAAGGGCTACTACACACTTACCCACCAGTCACAATGTACTACCTGGGACCTCAGTCTAGTCTTTCTAAGACTTATGCTCCATTTGAACCTCTGTCAAACTACTCACTGAACCATCTCACCATTAAGACAGTTTTCCTAGTGGCAATTGCTTCAAGCACTTATGGTCAAGCCTCCCTATACAACATTCCATGGGGAAAGGTGGTGCTGTGACATCACCCTGAAGTTCATTCTAGAGGTGGTTTTGGAATTTCATCTAAACCAGTCAGTCAACCTGCCTATCTCCTTCCCAAAGCCAGAAGAAAAGAAATCACATACTAGATGTATTCAGGACTTTGTTTTATTGCATTGATGGAACCAAATTGTTCATACTGTTGTCCCAATCTATTTATAGTCCTTTCCAGGCATTCTGAAGTGAAAGCCATCTCCTCCGAGGATATTGAAATTTGGTAAGACGGTGTATCTTTGTGTTATTTGGCTGGTGCATCTCTCCCTTGAACATCAAGGCTCACTTCACCACAGTTCAAATGACCTTATCTACCTGCTTCAGAAATGTGCCAATTTCTGAGATTTGCAAGGCAGCAGTGTGGAATAACCAACTGACTTCACCACAGTTCAAATGACCTTATCTACCTGCTTCAGAAATGTGCCAATTTCTGAGATTTGCAAGGCAGCAGTGTGGAATAACCAACTGACTTTTGTCAGTGATACATTGTACTTAGCTGGCAGAGCTGATGCCGAATTCAGGAGATCAATACTACAATCAGTGTTTGACTGATGAAGCTAGAACTCCTTATTCCCATCATCCTGACAGGATGCTGCTTGCCAGTCACCTGCAGTGGGATTCACACAGATGCGTACTTGATTAACTGTTCTTGTTGTTGTGTCAGCGGTTCTTCAGAATGGTGGTGTTAGCATGGATCCCACGACCTGCCCTCCATCCACACTTTTTGGAGATCCTAGCTCTTGCGGGGCTTTGTATTACAAGGGAACTGAAGGAGGGTTTTAGCATCTCTTCCCTCTGTGCCCTCATAAGAGAGTACAAGGAGGCACAGGATACATATATGGCCCCAATGGACACAGCTCGTTTAAACTCCCCTCCCCTCCCCAAAAAACCAACCCCCCCCCAACCCTGATCTCATGCCCATTTTATGCGCATGCACAATAAGATCCACACTGACTACAACATCTCGAAGAACCACAGTTACTGGGTAACTGTTTTTTACTACATAAGTCTCTATTATATTGGAATGTTTATAATATGTTCTATAATAAAAAAAAAATCTTGTTTCCATGACAGATTAGTTTTTTAGGTTGTGAATTTTCTGCATCAACTAAAATTATTTTCTTAAAATACTTGCTGTTTTTATTATTTGGTGCTTGCTTTAATGACCATTTACAAATGAACTGAATGGGAGGTATAACAGATTATCATTATTTACAGTATATGTTCAGCATATGTTACATTTGGCTTTCAATCTACAATTTTAATAAAACACTCAAACCTCTTTAAATATTTTGCTTAGTATAGTTTTAAAAGAACCTTAATTCATATTGTTTATAAAATAAGTGCAGAATGTAAAGCCGTATGGATGATAAGATGGTGTTTCATGTTAGTGCACTGTCTGTGTAAGACCCATTTTGTGATTTGAAGTTTCAGGTCTGTGTCTGGGAAACACTTTATGGACGTGAGTGTTCTTGGAGGGGAAAGTTGACTAAAAACACACACTGCTTGCCCACATGGTATTGGGGTAACTTACTTATACATGGTGGTTCTGAAACGCTTGCTTTGCTTTAAGAAAAGGAGTACTTGTGGCACTTTAGAGACTAACCAATTTATTTGAGCATAAGCTTTCGTGAGCTACAGCTCACTTCATCGGATGCATACTGTGCATACTTTTTCCACAGTATGCATCCGATGAAGTGAGCTGTAGCTCACGAAAGCTTATGCTCAAATAAATTGTTTAATCTCTAAGGTGCCACAAGTACTCCTTTTCTTTTTGCGAATACAGACTAACACAGCTGTTACTCTGAAACCTTGCTTTGCTTTCTTACTATAAAAGAAGTTACAGTAGTTGGAACAGTTGTAGTAATGGATTGGGTTGATACAAAGGAAAAGCATGGTGCTTGTCTTATGTCACCCTCTTTCTACAAGAACAATTGAGTTTGTTGAGATCATACAAATTGTTCTGAGCTGGACCATATATTTTCTTAGAACAGGTATGTCTGTTTTAAATACCTGAATTAGGAAAACGTAACGTAATCTTTAAACATAATGGACTAGCTAAATTATGCCCTAGTTTTAAAGGGGTTTAACTCCTGTTAACATCAGAAGCTGCACCCAGTTATGCTAAAGCTGAAAATGATTGAGTGTATTCAGCATGACTCAAGATACGTTACGTATATTTGTGGCAAGTTGCTAATACCATTCCGAAATGGCTGATAGTTGAAGAAGACTGTTTTGTTTTAAATGTGGACTCTTCATGCTGCTAATTCTGTATCCATGTATTTGTAGTGAGAGGTCAAGCCCTTAGCTGGGGATATCATTTGGGAATACTGTAATGTAAGTGAAATCTATGACCTCTTAATAAGCATCAGGAGAAGGAGATGGGGATCATTCTACTATACGCCCTGGGGGTATCTTCCCTTAAAGCAGACGAGTTGGAACTGTTCAACTTTTTATTTTTTTTCAGTTTTACCTTCGGGGGAAATTGATCGATTGGAGATGATTATTCCACAATCTCTGAATCTTTCTTCCTCCATGCTGTGATGGGAACACCTTGAAGTTTAAAGGGGTTGTATCTCCTATGTGCATTGTAGAATAAACCCAGGGAATTTATGGGGACAGCAGTCCCCTTAACATAGTTAGTGTGATAGCAGGCAACATGGGAACTAAAGTTTGTGGACTGAAAAGGTTATTTTAGTTAAATTTTACTGACCAAACATGAGAATTTGTCTGTATAAATGTGAGGTTTGGGTTTTTTTGGGGTAAGTTTCTGGAAACACTTGGGTGTATCTAGATGAGATAGTAGAACTGAGAATTATAATGGCAAATAGAACCAAATTAGAAAAGGTGAACCACTAATACTGTTTCAAAAAGACCAAACTTGATGGGGGATTTGGGATATTGGCTTAATAATATGAAACAATGGAATTTTTTCCATAATGTTTTTTGTTCAGACGTACTTCTTGTAATGTAGTAAAAAACAAACAAACCCCTCTTTGATAGTAGCTGTATTTATGGAGAAATACGTAAGTAAAATATATAATAATTCTTGTTCATAACTTTTTTCTTAAACAAGCAAAACAGTGAATCAAGTATGAGTTTTATATAATGTATTAATTCATGCAGAATGAATTGGGGGACATTCACTTGTAAACTCTCTATTCCTTGTTAAATTTTGACTTTTTTCCCCTAACTCTTTAAAATATTTCTATGGCATGCATGGAAAAGATGGGCTTCTTCAAATGTCTTTTAAAATGTATACTAAAGAAGCACATCTGTTTAAATTAATATAGTGTATTGGCACTTTATCAGTATATGTAATATATGGATGTTCATTAAAAATTTAATAGAATTATCTGTCACTCTTATTACCTCCCTAACTGTGAATAGAACTGGTATCTCTCATTTGTTTTACTGCATCCCAGCAGGAAGTCCAGTCAAATGACTGGAAGAGGGTTGGGTGACTCATGTGGGGGAAGCTGGAGAAGGGTCAGGTTTTTGAGCATTTTGCAACCCTCTACCTAAGCTGTAAAAGCAATGAAGAGAGAAGCAGGAAGGCAGCTGCTGATTTACCTTTTTCTAACAAACATGGAGTTCAGCATGGGTGTGGAAAATCTTTAATATTGTTAATATAAAACCTCTGTTTAACCATTAGAATTTTTGTTTAATTAAACAGTAGTTTTATATTGACAAAGGTGAGTTTTTTTGTAAAAAAGTGAAAAATCTCCAGTCTTTCTTGTATATTCAAATGTAAAGCCACTTTTCCATCGGCCTAAACTATATCAGTGTGTCAAAACTTGGCTCTCTGTATGATTTCTAATTATTCTTTTAAAACATATTTAAGTCACTTTGAACAAATTGTAGCATTTGTTCTTCTTTGTGATGTTGGGAATTGGAATATTTTATATTGCAGGACAGTTTTTCCTTTAGTCAAAATCTGTGTAATCTACTGGATAGCATATTTTCCTTGTATTTCCCAAACCTATTTGATGAAATCCTGGCTCCGTTGAAGTTGATGAGTGTTTTACCAATGACTTCATTGGGGCCAGGATTTCACCTATTGAGTTCAGATACTCATGGGATAGTTCTGTTACTAAAATTATTCAGATCAGAGATTCTCCTGTCAGATGGATCACTGCACTTTCAACTATCTTCATCACCCCCAAATATTCTGCATTTATTAAAATGTCTAAACAACTCCTGCTGAAGAAGTGAAATATAGTCTGGAGTGTTAACCCTGTAGTGCAGGCTGTGTGTGTGTGAAAAATCTTCCTCTACTACAACTCCAAATACTATTTCAAATAGAGTAAGACTGAAGAGGAGGAAGTGGAAAAATTCAGTGTTTCTTCTTAAATTTAAATCTTCTCTCCCTCCCTGTCTCACACTCTTTCATTTTTAGGATAGTTAAGCACTGGAATAGTATTCGAAGGGAGGTTGTGAAATCCCTGTCATTGGAGGTTTTTAAGAACCGGTTTTAAGAACACCTGTCAGGTATGGTCTAGGTATACTTGGTCCTGCCTCAGTACAGGGGGCTGGACTAGATGACCTCTTGAGGTTTCTTACAGCCCTAGGTTTCTATGATTGTCTTTGTTTTTTCTGGAGAAGAAATAATAAGTGTGTAAAACCTATGTCTGTTTCTCTCTCACATGCACAGTTTCTGCTTTTCTCTCCCTCATATTTATACTTCCCATTCTTTTGGTGAGTTTTTCTGCTGGAATGTTCTTTCCTCCCTTCCAATCCCTTTCCTACCAAAAGAGGGCCAGATGTCACCATGATTGTCTCTTCCTCTGGCTGGGGAGGGATGCATATATTTCCCTGTGATGTGAACTGAGTGCACTGCTCTGAAGTTCTCCCCACCTTTATTGCTTCTATCCTTTTGCCTCTTCTCTCCCTCCTCCAATGTGCCTCAGTATCCTACTCTTTCTGGTCCTTCTGTCCCTTTAAGATTTCCAGGATAGTCCTATTATCACTGTAATAGATACTTCAGCAACAATGGCAGAATGAAGCTGAGAATATCCTAGTGAGTTTCACTGTACAGCTTCTGCTGGGCCACATTTGATTGCATTATATGCAGGAAGCAGGAGCATAGGTAGCAATTCTAGGATTGCTACCTATCTTGGTATTTTCACAATCACCCCTGTTTTTTCTGGGACTGATTGTGGGAAAATTCCTGAGTTGATTGTAACAAAATAATTCTCAACTTCATTTATAATCTTGATCACAAAGTTTATTTTATTCTTCAACTTGTGTATACTTTATTATAATGCATTCATTCTCTCCCAGAGAAAGAATTACAAAAACTATAAAATATTCCAAAAATGAATAAAGTAAATAACCTGGTGTGGAGGAAAGGGTGTTGAATTTCACAGGCTTTAAACTTCACAACATAATCTGTCAATTTGGACATGCTTGAAATTGGTCTATTAATGAAGATGAGTATACATGAACTGACCTGTTTCTTTCTGAATCCATTGTGCCTTTTTTTCTGTTACATTAAAATGACCGGTCAATGCCTAATGATATACATAAAAAATGACTTGGTTAGTGCTCCTCTGTGGGCATAGTGAGAGGACTGTTACAAATTAAGGGCTAACTTCTACCCTTTGGAAAATTAATATGTTCAGATACTAAACCAAAATGATGCCCTGTATGGTGTGAGCTGAGTAGATCTCTTCCTACAATTTATGTTGAGACTAACATCTCTGTTGATGAATCTAATGCTGGGAGGATGGTAGAAGGGATTACCAGATACAACTGATAAATAAATACATGTGCAGTGTGGGATATACTTTAAATGCTACTTAAATGTAATAAATCTTATTTTCACAACTTTTTATTCTGTATAGTTCAAATATTCTACAACTATTTATGTACGAGACCACTGGAAAGCAGCCAACTCTGCAATGGAAGATGACAACTAACCCCCAGTGGGAGACAGGAAACTCTGGCCAAGAAAAATAGGGCAAATCTCCTGCTCTCATGAAAAATGCCATGGCATCTTTACTGTCCACAAAGAGGTGACTGATCTTCACTTTTTAACGGTTCCATCAAAAAGACCTCCATAAGTATTGCCAAAGATATACCTTTCAGAGGAGTACACTTATAGAAGTTGTTCATTAGTTTCAAAGTTGTTCATTGGTTTCCCCCTACAACTCCTTTTTTGGTCAGGATCCCTACAATTACAACATGGTGAAATTTCAGATTTAAATAGCTGAAATCATGAAATTTACGATTTTAAAAATCCCACGACCTTGAAATTGACCAAAATGGACCTTGAATTTGGTAGGGCCCTAGTAAGGGAAGGGGTTGGTCACCCTGCGTACGCACATCGTATCTTGGATAGCGTAGCATGGTGGCTGTTTGCTGAGCTCCCCTTTGTCGGACGAGGGGTTGCTTTGCAGGCACCATGCCCCTTTTAGTACCCTCTTGCAGGCTCCTTAACAACTGCATGCAGACTTTCATATAGATAACAAGAAGAAGGGAAGAAGGAGGATCCTGGGAACTACAGGCCAGTCAGCCTCACCTCAGTCCCTGGAAAAATCATGGAGCAGGTCCTCAAAGAATCAATTCTGAAGCACTTACATGAGAGGAAAGTGATCAGGAACAGTCAGCATGGATTCACCAAGGGAAGGTCATGCCTGACTAATCTAATCACCTTTTATGATGAGATTACTGGTTCTGTGGATGAAGGGAAAGCAGTGGATGTATTGTTTCTTGACTTTAGCAAAGCTTTTGACACGGTCTCCCACAGTATTCTTGTCAGCAAGTTAAGGAAGTATGGGCTAGATGAATGCACTATAAGGTGGGTAGAAAGCTGGCTAGATTGTCGGGCTCAACGGGTAGTGATCAATGGCTCCATGTCTAGTTGGCAGCCGGTGTCAAGTGGAGTGCCCCAGGGGTCGGTCCTGGGGCCGGTTTTGTTCAATATCTTCATAAATGATCTGGAGGATGGTGTGGATTGCACTCTCAGCAAATTTGCGGATGATACTAAACTGGGAGGAGTGGTAGATACGCTGGAGGGGAGGGATAGGATACAGAAGGACCTAGACAAATTGGAGGATTGGGCCAAAAGAAATCTGATGAGGTTCAATAAGGATAAGTGCAGGGTCCTGCACTTAGGATGGAAGAATCCAATGCACCGCTACAGACTAGGGACCGAATGGCTAGGCAGCAGTTCTGCGGAAAAGGACCTAGGGGTGACAGTGGACGAGAAGCTGGATATGAGTCAACAGTGTGCCCTTGTTGCCAAGAAGGCCAATGGCATTTTGGGATGTATAAGTAGGGGCATAACGAGCAGATCGAGGGACGTGATCGTTCCCCTCTATTCGACACTGGTGAGGCCTCATCTGGAGTACTGTGTCCAGTTTTGGGCCCCACACTACAAGAAGGATGTGGATAAATTGGAGAGAGTCCAGCAAAGGGCAACAAAAATGATTAGGGGTCTAGAGCACATGACTTATGAAGAGAGGCTGAGGGAGCTGGGATTGTTTAGTCTGCAGAAGAGAAGAATGAGGGGGGATTTGATAGCTGCTTTCAACTACCTGAAAGGGGGTTCCAAAGAGGATGGCTCTAGACTGTTCTCAATGGTAGCAGATGACAGAACGAGGAGTAATGGTCTCAAGTTGCAATGGGGGAGGTTTAGATTGGATATTAGGAAAAACTTTTTCACTAAGAGGGTGGTGAAACACTGGAATGCGTTACCTAGGGAGGTGGTAGAATCTCCTTCCTTAGAGGTTTTTAAGGTCAGGCTTGACAAAGCCCTGGCTGGGATGATTTAACTGGGAATTGGTCCTGCTTCGAGCAGGGGGTTGGACTAGATGACCTTCTGGGGTCCCTTCCAACCCTGATATTCTATGATTCTATGAACACCTCCTGCCAGCGGCTGGGTTAGTAACTGAAAACTCTTCACCACCCTCACGGTCCCAAAATAAAGTCCATCACCACATAACAGTCCATATACTTAGCTCAGGTGTCTTCTCTCACAGCCTGTCCTCCCTGTTCTTCCTAGCTGGAGCGTAGTCTTTCAGCACTGGCCTTGAGGGCTCCAAACTTCTAGAAAGGAGTCTCCTGCTCCCTGGCTCCTCACTGTCACAGCTTCCTGAGTCTCAGTGTCTTCCCTACTAGAGTCCTTCTCGCTTTCCTGAGCTTTCCCTTCTTCACTTCAGCCTCCTGCTGCTCTTTATAGGGCAATCACTCTGATCTCTCCAAGGTGTGACTCATTATATAATCACGGCTGGCTAGCTCCAGCCCTTAGGGGTCAGGTTACTCTTTCACAAATGGGCTAGCTGCCCCAAGTATTGCCTCCTGCTATTTGCACTGCTATGGCCACACTCTGTTTTTAACATGCTAGCTGGATCGGAGCTAGTGTGGCTATGTCTCCCCAAACTGGAATGTACATCTCCAGCTTGAAGTGCAGACATACCCTAAGAGGCACAAGACCTCTTTTCCTTTACTTTCCCATTCCACTCTCACCTAAACATCATGTTTTCCCTGAAAAACCTGACAATCTTTCCAGCAGACCCCTTGTTTTAGCTTAGTTGAATTGTGTACTTTGATATCCAGTCTTTTTAGAAAATGTCACCCCACCCTTAGGACTAATATTATAATGAAGGCTGCGATTCTGTCTCAAAGGTTGCAGAAGTCTCTGGGGCCCTGGAGCAGGGGAGGCTTGGGGCAGTCAGCCCCCGTGGCCAATGCAGGGGCTAGCTCTCGGCCCCTGGGACACCCAGAGCACCAGCGCCTGGGGCCCCAGGAGTTGCTAAGTTTTAGTCAGGGGTATTTATACTTTAACTCCTCGCTTAATGTTGTAGTTATGTTCCTGAAACATGCGACTTTAAGCGAAATGATGTTAAGCGAATCTAGTTTCCCCATAAGAATTAATGTAAATGTGGGGGTTAGGTTCCAGGGAAATTTTTTTCACCAGACAAAAAATTGTATTATATATACACACACAGTATAAGTTTTAACAATTTAATACTGTACACAGCAATGATGATTGTGAAGCTTGGTTGAAGTTAGAGGGTGGAAGAGGATGGGATATTGCCCAGGGAATGCCTTACTGTTAAATGATGAACTAGCATTCGGCCGAGCCCTCAAGGGATAACACATTGCTGTTAATGTAGTCTCACACTCTACTAGGCAGCACGAATGGAGGGAGGGGAGACAACATGGCAGACAGAGACACACACCCTGTGCGCGCGCGCGAGAGATGCGTGTTGCCCCTTTAAGTACGCTGACACCACTCTAAGTATACTGCCTTTTTAAGTAGATCAGGAAGTTGAGACAGCAGCTGTGGCCAGCAAGCTCCCTCTGTCCTGAGCCCTGTCGTGTCCCCACCCTGCTCTATATGGAGAAGGGGTAAGTGGGGGGCAGGAGCAGGGGGAGCGGGACACCCTGACATTAACCCCCCTCTCCTCAGCCCCCCCCACCCGCATAGCAAGCGGGAGGCTCCCGGGAGCAGCTCCAAGGCGGAGGGCAGGAGCAGCGCATGGCAGTGGGGGGAGGGACAGCTGAACTGCCGGCGGTTGATAGCCTGCTGGGCACAAGGAACTTAGAGGAGAGGGGAGCTGATGTGGGGGCTGCCAGTCCACCCGGGTTCCAAGCCCTCACCAGCTAGCTGCAAGCAGTGGACAACGCAGGCGGCTGCCAAACAATGTTATAAGGGAGCATTGCGCAACTTTAAATGAGCATGCTCTCTAATTGATCAGCAACGTAACAATGAAACAACATTAACCAGGACGACTTTAACTGAGGAGTTACTGTATTGTAAAAGTCATGGACAGGTCACGGGCTGTGAATTTTTGTTTATTGCCCATGACCTGTCCATGATTTTTACTAAAAATACCCGTGACTACATCTTAGCCTTAATTAAAATATAATGACCATACACCATCCTGACTCCCATCCTTTCAGAAATTCCTGAATGAAAGGAGGTTTTGTCATTTCTGAGGTATATTAAAAGAAACAACTCGGGACATTTTTCTGCTTGGTTACTGACAGGAAAATTAACACAAACCATTGCTCCGTCGTGAAGAAAATAGATTTAAAGTCCAGCCAGTTCTTCCATTGTTAAACCATGAGTAGACTTTAAGCCATTTAAAATTACTGATCCTGAAAAGCAAAGCTACAGCACCACTAAAGGGGTTCATAGAATGCATGGGTGAATGTGGAGGGGGACCAGGTGACAGTGGATGAATTAGAAAAATTGCCATCGCTTTTCATAGCTAATTACTTACAGTTGAAACCCTGTACTTCATGCAGATAATTAGTAGCTTCAGTATTTTCATGCAAAGACAGACATACATTTTTTTTAAATTGGTAACTTCAAATTTTTCTGCATTATTCATTGGAATATGAAAGTCTGTCTCTCAACATCTTGCTCTGTTAGGTATGGCCCCCATGACCATAGTATCTGAGTCTTTAATGTATTTATCCTCGCAGCACCCCCGTGAGGTAGGAAGTACTATTATCCTCATTTTACAGATGGGGAGGTGGGACACAGAGAAACTAAATGACTTGCCCAAGGTCACACAGGCATTCTGTGGCAAAGCTTGGATTGAACTTTGGTCTGCTACATCCCACGCTAACACCTAACCATGTATGATTTCCAGAATAAATCTCTCTTCATTGCAGGACATTCTGAAGATGATACTGTGGTACCTAGTCACAAAAGTAACTTAAGTATGGGGTGACAAGTGAAACTAGTCAGCCCTGGAGATGTAAACTTTCCACCAGTTGCACAGGGATTTAACTTCTTGAGTCCCGTTGACTTAAAAGGCCATTAAATAGGCAGGAAACCCCTCCCGGTTTTGAAAGGTTAGGGATTAATAGTTTTTAATTTTCTTTTAAAATCTATGTACAGGGGAAAACAAATTATGTGAGCTATCATGGGTGTGTAAAACTTACGCCGCGTGACATTGCAATGGCTCTAGCCAAGCCATTGAGATACATACTAACCAGACTAGGTGTGGTTTTGTTCTGACTGTACAAATGGACATAGTACAAGTGTGTGCTGCGTATTACAAGAATCTCACCCATGGCATGTTCTGGTGCTGTTACAATGCTCTCTTTGCAATACAGGAGTTTAACTGTTCTTTCATTAATTGCGCATTTCAGAGGCATACATTGGAGGGGTCTACCTCTGTCCCACCCTTTCAAGGGGTGCAGTTTGCTCCTCCAGTCTCTTTAGCCAGCTCTGCTGGCTGGTGCACGTGGGAACGGCATGGAAGGTAATAATCAGGACCCACACCCGCTCTCAAGAGAAACTCAGAATTGCAGTTGTGTCTGGACTTGAGAATGGCTTCTTGCATATCCCCCAGCCACACACACAAACGTTTGTACCCACACAGTTACGAACCACAATCTGGCCTTCATAGTGTGCATAATACTGCATTAGTTAGTGTTAATGCACGAATAAATGGTTATTCATTATGGCTGCTATTACTGCTTTTCTAATCTAAATCAGTCAGGTGTCCAAAACCCATATTAAAAAAGGCCTAGTTCATATTGCATAACAGACAGAAATGGGTTTCAAAATTAAACTTTCTTTTTGTGAATGGTTAGACTGTAAAAGCACATCCAAACTACCAGCCTTTCATCTTCTAAGTGATATCAGCTAACCTAAATGAATTGCTCCCAGGCTGAGAATTCATACACTTGAAACACTTCAGGCCAGAATTTAACTGTTCAGGTAAAAAATGTTTTCAGTGAACTTTCACAAAAAGTTCTCTCTTTCTTTTAAGACCGTGTTCCTGATTTGTCCCATTGTTTTGATCATTCTATAGTTTAAGTCTTTGTGCTTTGTACTTCTTCCTGGGCTATAACCAAAAGAACCGTCTGCTGTTGGGCAAGATGGTGCTGAAGGAAAATGTCAATGAAGAAAGGCACTACATGCCTGAGTACCAAGTTTTGGGCATTGAAAAACCAAAATGCAATTTAAAAAAAAAAAATTAACACATGCAGCAAACAGATAATAATCAGCACATCTCTTTGTTTTTAAATTGTTTTTATTTAAGTAATATGAAGCTTAAATGCCCCCAACTTCCTATTGGAGAGGAGGTCCCATGCAGGGAGAAAGAGAGGGGAATGTGTCCTGTTTCTCCAGTGATGTCACAGTTTTCATTACCATCTTGCACTTTGTCACTGATGTCCTTTGTGGGCATAGAATAGAAAATGGGTTGTATAGGAACTCAAACCACTGGAGAATCAAAGCAAAATGTGGGGACAATGCAGTAATAATAATTTAACTCATCAGGTTTATCAGCCATCCGTATCCATGATCTAGCCATGCTACATAGATTAGAACTATTACAGACTCTTATTTTTCAAAATCAAACAGAACTGAAAAGCAGATTTCCATATAATTATTCCAGTGCCAAAATGGTTTCCATCTCATCCTGTCCCCGGGACAAGCCATTTCCAATGTATTGTCCTTGGATTACAGGTGAGTCTTGTGGCGTGCCCTCAAGGTCACAGAACCTGGGGCTACGTTGGACTTCTGGAGCCATGTAACCTGCTGTAATAGCACCAGGCTTCACTTTGATTTAAATCAGGGTCCTATGAAACTACTGGTTTATCAATCAAAGATGCCAGTTAAAAAACATTATGTGGAAGTCCTTCTTGAAGAGAAGCACAACTGGGGCCTTAACAACCAAAGTGTTGCTATTGATGTTTTTGTATTCCCACTGTATGGAAATAGGGATATTTTATTTTTATTTTATTTTTGATTTTTGATTTCCAGGCATATGAAATGTTTTCTGTAAAAGAAACTAAGGAATGGCTGAGAGCTGTTTTGTATGCAAGTGGTATTAGAAGCATTATTTGCTAAAAACTTCAAATGACTGAAGTGATTCTTTTTCAGCTAAAAAGACGCAGCGGTATCTAAACGCCATGTAATATAGCAATGAAATCTAACAAAGAAAACACCTTCAAATATTTTCATGAAGCTTAAAAGTTGCCAGCATTAGGGCTGGTGGCATGATCAAATGCATTTGAAGAGCTACAGTAAACAGAATTGTGGCACTGCACATGTCAGGAGATAGTTCCCAAAGTGAGCCAATAGAAACATGGATATCATAAACATAAGGCTGCAAAATACTCCACAATAATAATAACGTCACTGTTTTAATCTTACTTCTCTTGCCCTCTGTTTGCTGTTACTTGTGTTTGCTATAGTCTTTCTGAAAATGAATAAACAGTTTAGAAAAGGCCTCCATGGAACAGTCTAATTGATGCTTGTACCTTTGGAAAACAGTTTACCTAGACGGATAGTGCCATGATAACATGCAATATCGCCCCATCGATCCATGCAGGAACTCCCCACTGACACCATTGGGGAGTTTGTGTGACTTTTTAAGGTGTTTATATGTGTGGAGGCTTCATTATCCTGGCTGTTGTCGGCATGCGCCTCTTATTGAAGTCAATGGAAGTTATGCAAAATAATTGTGATCTTGTACAAATGCTGCAGCCAACCATAAGCGTCCATTGTAGTCATGGCATAAGAACAACTGGTGGAGATGGTGGAAGAAATGCTTAATTGTATTATAAGGGAGGAAATCTGAGTTTATATAGGGTGTGAGTTAGTTGACATAGACTATGTATTTGGTCCTCCAGGAGCGAAGAAGATGCACTGACATCTGTTTAACTTGGCCACTGATATAATGTCTCAAACTGGCAAACAGGATCATCCTTTTATTTGAATCAATTCTTTGGAATCCAAGTCATTGTAGGAATTACTGGACACTCAACTTTGTCATCTGACATGTCAGGTGACTGGAGCCAGGAAATGGAGATCTCTAAACAAGTAAGCAGAGCATATGCCTAACTTGAAACACATGAGGAGCCCTGTTAAATTCAACAGAACTATTCACATGCTAAAAGTCCCCTAACTACCTTTCTGAATTGGGGCCAAAGTTCATTTTCTTATCAGCACTTCTGAGGGTCACACCCATATTACAATTTGACAATATTTTATATTCCATTTTTCCTTGTTAATTTGATCTTGTCAGTAGTTAAAATTGGGTAATTTAGCAATGGTGTGAAACATCCATAGGGAATTGAAACGTACTAAAATTTAATGTGAGAGACCTGTCTTGCACCGGTTATTCTGCACCAGTATACAGTGTGACCCCAGAGAAGTGAAACAAGGAGTTCTCTTTTGAAAGAGAAGGCAAAAATTCTGCATTATATTAAGGAAGGAGCCTCAGGGAAGATCTTTCAGTCAGGGTGAACTGACAAAATGCTGTGGAATAGCACAGTCCACTTTTAGTGTCATGTTGAAGAAACGTGACAAGACTGTGCTAGCGGGAGACCCACCCCAAAGTACAAGGATAAATGTGATGGGAAGAGACGCTGTTGTAGAGAACTTATTGGTGCTGAGGTGGTAACTTGAAAATACTAAAGGGATTTTTCTTGAGCTCTTATAAAAGATGTGGCCCAAATTTTTTGAGTAAATTGGACTCATTTATTTATTATTGTTTTTGGACTAGAAGAGGTTGACTTTTTTTTTTTTTTTTTTAAACACAGTAGTCTAGTGAGACACTGGCACTGCTGCCGTCTTTATTAGTATCTGTGATTCGATCAGGTGCTAGTCACAGTTACCTGGACTGCTATCAGATTTCTGCCTGGAGGACATCTACAGTACTCATGGGACAGGGCTTTATAGAGCACACTCAGGCCAGGTCTACGCTACAGACCTATATCGGTATAACTATGTTGCTCAGGGGTGAGCAAAATCCACACTCCCTGAGTGAGTTATATCAACCTAACCCCCCACACCCTCCCAATGCAGAAAGTGCTATGTCGATGGGAAAGCTTCTCTCATTGACATAGCTACCACCTCTTGGGGAGGTGGATTAACTATGCCGATGGGAGAAGCTCTCCCCTAGGCTTAGGAGCATCTTCAGCGCTATAGTGGTGCAGCTGCGCCAATGCAATGTTTTAATGTAGACCTGCCATCAGACAATACTTGAAGTGCTGCCCATCAGAAATCAAAAGAGAATTTCACTGCTTCCAACTGCAAACATGATCTGGACCAAAAAACTGTAGTCTGTGGTGACTGGGAAAATGGCTATGTCATTATGTTTTAAGGGGCAGAAGCATTTTGGGGTAAGCTATAAAGTAGTTTCTCTGGCATGCCTTACTGCCACTTTATTTATAGAGAGGGTGAGGGCCTGGGGCAGAAAACAAGCAGATGGTTCTAGTTGACAACTTCTTGTTGCTTCCATATGTCAGACTTGTGTCTGTCTGAAAGCAGAAATAAGCAAAGGTGATGCTCCCCTATGTAATTCTTCTGATAGAAGTGGAGAGTGAGTGGCATACAAAAACCAGGAAATATTGATGTCATATGAGATAATGAAGTTTTGATATCAGGTGACTGAAAATGGCATAAATGAATGCTACTGCTATGTGGGGATGACACCCACAGCTTGCTTGACTGATGATGTTAAGGAATATGTCACAAGGGAGGAGGATTTGATGTAGGGTTGCCAAGCCTTCAGGATTGTCCTGGAGTCTCCAAGAATTAAAGATTGTCATGTGATGAAACCTCCAGGAAACTGCCAGGAATATGTCCAACCAAAGTTGGCAACCCTAATTTGATGGAACCCCTCTGTAGGCGTTTGTAGGCTTTCATGACAAAGAACTTTACACAAGAGCAGAGACCATATTAGCTGCTGATGCTTATTTCAGCTTATAAAACTGCATCCTTCTTGTGCCTGAGCAGAAGTACAGTCCTTATAAAAATGTCAGCACTAATCAGGGTCAGCATGCAAAATAATAATAAAACTCTCCCAAATTCCTCTGGATGATCAAACAAAGTTCCCCCTTGTCTAGCCAAAAAATCTTGGAAGAACAAATGGAGCTGGTAACATCAAGGTCAACCAATTTGAGCTGTGATAAAATAAGGAGAGTAAGTTCCACAACTGAAGATCCCTCACCAGGACACCTCCAATCTCCACAAGATTAAAGCAGGTAGAACTGTTAGAGTAAGGATCTCAAATGACAAAGTGTTGCAGGAAGAGAGAGGCGATGTCTGTTGTAAGCAGATTCCAACTGATTTAAGAATTTAAGGGTTAAATCAACACCTTAAATTGGGCCTGGAAGGAAACTGGGAGTTAGTACAGACCCCAGAGCACCTGAGTAATGTGCTGTCTGCAATGAACACTCCTCAGCAAATGGGTCTGCACATTCTCCAACAGCTGAAGTTCTGAAGCAGTCTTAAGGAGAAACTCAGTAGAGTGCAGTAATCTAGTCTTGAGGTGACAAAAGGTATGGAGTGCTTTGGTGAGCCACACATCAGGAGGAGGAGTTTAAAGCCTCCTGCCCAAGAATAAATAGTGCAAAGCAGTCTTGGCCATTGCCATTACCTGGAAAGCCAGAAGCAATTGGGAACCCAATAGAGCACACTCTATTGGACCAGAGTAACAAAAGTCAGGCGCATTTCCCCACTGGAAGGAACTGATATCGCCTTTCCATACCTCTGGTTTAACACAACTCACCATCATAATTTCAGGGCTTGTCTCCGGGGCTGGGAGGGGACATCCAGGAAAATTAATCCGAATTAACAGTGTGAATTTGAAGTGGATTAGTTAAACCACATTAACCCCCTCTGTGAATAGCCTCATTCAAAATTAAAGTGGAATTCATTTGGTTTAGTTTAATTCAGTTTGAAAGTAAATTAAGCTAAAACGAATTAAGTCAATTTAAATACTGAATAACAGTATCAGCACAGGGATTTAATCCTGTTTAACTAACTTACTTCAAATTCACAACTTTAGTTAATTCAGATGATCTTTCCTATTCTGGGTAGAGTCTTGGATGCTTGCCTTCATCTAAACCCAATTTTGGCAAAACACTGTGTAAGTCATTCAACGCCACTGATAGAATTCAATGACCAGTAAATGTGGCAACATAGTGGTAATGTTGTAGTCTGTACTACTTCGCTGTCCTAATGTAAACATTGGTTAGTAAGGATGACCCCTGGGTATCCCAAATGAACAGTTGCCTAACAGGACCCTTAGATCGTCTGAAAAAGAAAAGAATGGAGTCACTCCACGACTCCACCTAGGACCCCACCCACCTGCCCCAGGCCACAGATGAGCATAGTCAGTTGTATCAAAGGCACCTGACCCTTCTAACAAAATCTGTGTGGACGCTGGGTTCTCATCCAGTCCCAGCAGGAGATCATCAGAATCTAGTCTATCGTGACATCTGTCGCTTATGAGCATAATCATGTAAACAAAGAACAGGCCTCTCTTTTTGGGCTAGCTGCTTATCAACAACATGATGCTTTATCAACAGTAAAATACAGTGTATATTAGAGACTGACTCTGATACTGACCATGGATGTTTTTAAAAACTGGAAAATCTATTTTACAGTTTTTCCATCACAGTCAAATGCAAAGGAAAGTCATGGATTCTCTTGCTACTATCTTTCTTCTCCAAATAGAATTAATCTAGATGAAATTGACAGCAATGAGTGTTACAAATGAGATAAACGTTTTATCATTTTGAACTGGGACTTTTAAAAAAGTCAAGCACCCAACTCCCATTGAATTTCCATGTGACATAGGAGTCTAACTCCCTTAGGCTCCTGTGAAAAATCCCAATTTCCATCTAATAGTTCAGCTTTATTCATAATTTTGTGTTCTGATTCCCACTCAAGGTTACATAAAAAGAAAAGGAGTACTAGTGGCACCTTAGAGACTAACCAAGGTGCCACTAGTACTTCTTTTCTTTTTGCGAATACAGACTAACACGGCTGCTACTCTGAAAGGTTACATAAGTTACATACTAGTTATAGTCAAATAACCTCTTAATCTGTAGGGGGCCATATATTACCTCTGATGTGTGTGTGTGAGTCCCATTGACCGCAATAAGACTTCTGCACATGCAGACTGTGCCCTTTATTTGGAAGTCCCTATAGTTGTTAGTATTTGTTCTAATTAATGGAATCTTTAGTGAGAAGGGTATTGTGTATTCCCAATGTATTTATAATAGCCAATGTGTTCTTATGTTGGCTCTTTCCTCTATTTTAATAGGGTTTTCTAAAATTTTCTCAAGGCACTCAGAAAAGGAGTAGCAACTTCAGCAGTGTTTAGTTTTTAGGCTGCATTTCAACATTACATTATTTCTAATCAAAGCACTTTCTTTGGCTTTTGTGAATGCATGTAAGCTGCAGACAGTGTGCACTACGTGAATTTTGCTGCTTTTCCATAGCCGGTATGAAGATTACAAGCAAAATTGCTTTTCATTTTGCCTTGACAGGCAGTTTTAATTTTATTCATCATTTTAGTAGATCATATAACATTTCAGTTTTTTGCATTTCTCTCTTTTGTTTCTCTCTCTGTCTTTTTTGCATTATGTTTATGTTGAAAATCTGAAAACAACAATTAAGAAGAGACCAATAATAACATCTTGTAGTAAAAAGGGCTTATTAAAAGGATATTTTCTGCCTTGGTGAAAAAATTCCTTGAAAACATCATAAATACTTCTATAATACACAGAGCTACACTTTTATTGGTTTCAGAAGTTGATTGTCTAGAGAAACAATTTGGAAAATAAAATAAAATTTCACATCTAAAAAAAAAAATTGGTGAGCCTTCTTCACAGTCCAGTTAGGAGGAATCCAGATGAAATACCAAAAACAATTTAGTAGCTATGCAAAGGGAGAAGCCTAATAAACACTGTGATAACGAAGTGGATACATTTCTGTTTTATAGAAAAATTGCTAATACTGTAACATCCAATGGGTTTGGTTTTATTATGTGCTTACAGGGCTCTTCATTGTGGTCTCAGCAATATGAAGAGCCCTGCAAGTATGCAATAAAACTGAGCAGATTTGATGTTAAGGTTATTCATTGATGTCCCTTGCACTAGGGAAGTTCTGTTTAAATAACCACTGAAGGTTGGTGGCACACTGTCTAACCTTGGATTT
>NC_134235.1:78341383-78443883 GCF_965152275.1 Natator depressus
CAGACAAAGACAAGGAGAACATTCTCACAGAACTCAGCCGTCTAGCGTAAAACAGTTCCAGCTGTTGCTGCTTATGAATTTGGGCGCGGGGGGCGGGGGAAGCATACTGGCTTGGATTTTAGGTGTGGCTACATTCATAGAACTCTCTCTAGACATTGCTTTTAACTTAGTTAACGGAAGGAAAAGAGATACAAACATCAACTAGTTTTCAGTTCTGTAAATTATCACACATTTTAACACCTAAACTACTGTTGCAGGTGGAATTAATATTTGTGTTCATTTGCATTCATATTTATGTCTTCTTTCTAAAAATAGCTTTACTCAGTCTTCAGTGTGTTTTTTTCTCCTGCACTCTTTTCCCTTTTTAAATGACAAATTAGCGGGTTTTGGGGAGTTTTTTTTGCTATCTTTCTTTCTGTTGACAAAATACACATCTTCCTTTTTAAAGGAAAAAAGGCTGTTTTCCTTTAAAGATGTTTTCAGTAGAAGAGATGACAAAATTAATTAGGTTAAATGCAGGCACATAAACTTTGATAGGAAGAGTGTGTGTTTTAAACTAATGTTTCTGCTGATACAGCTGTTATCCTGCAAAGGCTCAATAGGTATATTTACAATGGCAGAATAATTGAAGATCAGATGAGGCTTTTAATCACCCACAAAGCAGTCTGTATGGGGAGTGGAGGTGGGGGGGGTAGGAGGAAAGGGTAGAAAAGAGCTTTTAGTATGTTTAGATATTCATTTTTGTTCCGTGCCTTTTAAAGATTCCCCCCAAAAGGGGCAGAGAGTGGCATGCAAACCCTGTGTAACTCATGCAGACCCACTTCAGAAAAATGTAAGAAATTTCTGCCTTTTTGGAGTCAAAGGGTCAGCTGGGTATTTTCTTTCCTTGGGAAAAGTAATGAGTGAAACTGGCTTTTGATATTTGAGTCTGAGGGTCAAGCTGAGCCTCCTGCCATATTTTGGTAACACTTCCCTTGGACGGAATGCTTGCCCTGTTCATTACAAAAGTGTTGCCAGCTGCCTGTTTGACAAAGCAAGCATGCTATAAAGTGCTTCTCTGTGTGCTTAATGCATTTGAAGAAGATGTTTTGTGTTTTAAGTACTTCTACGTATCCTGTGAAACATTTGCATCTGGCATCCTTATTTAAGAAGAAGAAATAAAAAAAACTATCTTCCGTGTGGTGCCTTTCATGAAAATGCATCTGTGCTCTTTGCTACCCATTGCCAAATAGCAAAGGTTTTGTACTTATGGAATTGTTGTTGTTGTTTTGTTTGTTTGTTTTGTTTTTAATTTTTGCTTGGTTTTGTAAGAAACATCTCTTATGAGAAATAGCAACAAAAGTTTTCCATTAAATGGTCTATCCAGTTATTGTGTATGTTAGCTTATGTACAACTCAATTTAACTTTTAAAACTTTTGTATCAGCTCCTTAGTAAGGATTCTAATGGTGCATCATCAGATTCCTAACTTTGTTTTTGGCCCAGGCCAAACTGCGCCCCTCTCCCCAAGCCCCCCATCTCTCTCTCTATGTTACTTCAGTGCATAGTTAGCCAGCCAGATGGAGTGCTCCTGCATTGAATTCCTCCTCTCAGACACAGAAATGCATTATTCCTAAACCATACTCTGTCTCCCCTAAGGCTTGGAACTGAAAGACTAGCCCTAAACTCTGATCTCTGGCATGGTGGCATGATGCACTGCGCCACCGCTAGCAGGCCAGCTCACGATTTCTTTTCTCTCCTCTCTCCTTTCCTCTGCCTTATCAGAAGGCATGTGCGATCACTTTTTACCCTTTTTAAGATTCTTTCAGTTTTTCAGCAGGGAGAAACTTGGTCAGAAATATTCAAAAGGGATAAGTACAGTTCAGCATTTACAATTGTACTCTAGAAATGTCAGGGAAATGAACTTAAGCAGTTTTTCCTGCAGTAATGCAACCCTAGATTCTTAAACAGAATGCCCATTTAGAAGTCAGAAAAATAAGATTACCAAAGCTTCTGATGTAGAGAAGTTACGTATGCATAGATGCATTTCTTCTGTAGAAGCATGCAATGCTGTTTTTCTTGTCTTCTGGCTGAAGAAATCCAGCTTCAGCAAAGTGGAAAACTATTGCACAGGATATGGAAAGTATTTTTCAGCTGTTAGTATCACAGTGAGACTCAAATAATGACTAATTAGAATGTCTTATTTCTTTTATTTTAATCATTTACCATTTAGTTTATCATAACTATGTGCTTGATAAGATATTTAGTCCTGGACTCTTGCATAGTACTGCAGGGAGTGCATTGAAATAGTTTCTTACTAGTTATCTTGATAGGTTATCTGGCAGGTTTAGGATCCTTCCCAAAGTTTACAGGCTGACAGAGTTGTAATATATGGTACACTATGTAATTTGTTCCTGAATCAGAAAAAAAGCACCCTATTTAAATAAAGAATGAAGCATGTGTCTTGTTTGTGTAGTCTTAGAAAGCTGTACTAGCCTTTCCTTTCTCTGTAGTCTGTGTGGTGTTTGTGAGAACAGCTCAGTGTTAAGCAGACACATCATCTAACTTAGTTTGCCTCAAAAACATTGCCTCACACGTTTTAGGCTGCTCCTGGTCTGTCTCATCCAGCATTCCTGATCATTAGCAATTTCCAGTGTAGATCAGCCTATAGAATAATTCATAAGCATTTCAGCCATGTAATAAAAGGATACAATAAATGGGCAGTGGTGCTCAGCTCCTTGTAATTCACCGTGGAACATTTACTAGTCTATTACACTCTTGGTTTTTCTGGTAATAAAGGATATTCATATATGGGAGCAAATCATGAAGACCTTACACTTATATTTCTGACTCTCCTTAGTCAGGAAAACTCTCATTGAAGTTAGTGGGTATTTGCCTGAATAAGGTGTTCTGGATTTGTCCCTTGGTTGATAGCATATTCCACTGATGCTGCAATTTTGTAGTTTATGTCCTCACTAGAAGGCTGTTGAAGTTATTCGATTAAAATATTAACACTATCCAGATACTAGAGACGGGCCACATCAGAGGTGGTTCGGTTTTTTGTAAAGTGAAACCAGAAGTGGTTATACAATTCCCATTGAAGACAACCTCCCAAAGAACAGCAGTGAGTGAGTTAAAGAAATGGCTCTGGTTTTGGACTGTACAATATGGCCCTCCTTCAGGAAGGTACTTGAGCACATTCCTGCCTTTTAAGCGTGTGAGTGATCCCATAGATTTCAGTGACTATGTGTAACTCCCATTATTACTAGTGGGGAGCTAAAGTATACATACCTATAAAATAGGGTCATAATGAACTACTGATATTTTAATCCAGAATCTCCAGCAATAATATTAGTGCATTCTGGTGTTGTGCACGTCATCCCAACCCAGTAATAAAAGTACATTTTGGGTGTGCTTTTTAGTTTTAGGTTATTTGCATATCACCAACAAAAAAGAACCTAATTTAGAGTTCTTAACAGTTTTATTTTTTCTGCCTGGGCTGGGAGGGGTCCTGTCCAGGAGTCCAAGGATGCAATTCCCCCCCCCCTCACTTTATACCATCATCCCCTAGACCCAACATTATACTTCTGGGTACAGAGATGTGGATCGGAATCCCCAGTAAGCCCATTGGTGTTACCTCTTCATCAACTGGAGGAGTCGCTGTTCAATGATGTGAGGCACCCTTTGCCCTGTCCCCTTAGTGCAGAAATCCCACTGTGGATCTCCCATGTAGCAGTGCAAAGCACTAGACTAACCACACAGCCAAATACGAACATTGATTATCTACAGCTGAGTTAAAATGTTGGCTGTTATCTGACACTTAATGTCTTCCTTTGCCTGTGTTTTGATCTGTACATTTCTCTTTTAAAAATGGTAAATCTGTGTACTTTTGAAGTGATTTTACTTCACCATTATATGGGCTTCTCTTTGAGTTTAAGTGTGATATCATGTCTTGTATTGGTGTATTGTATCATTACAATGTGTGACATTATACTGTAAAATACAAGGCTGTAAAAGCCTGTAATTTATAAGGCTATATTAGGTACTTACTGTATGTATTATAGCCTTGTAATTCACCGTTACCTATCATTTATTCTATATATAATTCCACAGAGAATTCTGGTGACATTATAAACCACAAAAGTGTAGCTCAAGTGGCTTGTCATCTGAGCCCCAAGATAGAATTTTCTTGAATTACATATATAATGTTTATTATTTTTCATAATCCAAGGATAGAACATTTCTGTTTCAAACTACCTAAGTTTACATTCCAGGACACTTATTCATGTCCATCAAAAATATTCTGCATGGAATATGACATCACAAGCATGTGTCACTCTTACTTTTGTTTTGAAAGATTTTATTAATGATATTGGGTTGTAATATCACTTTCTTTTATACCAAGGTGTCTGTATCAAGTCATCTAAAATTTTACCACCATTCCTTTATATTTGTTAGTTTTCACTAACTGCAAGTCAAGTGAAGGCTAATGCAATTGTTTCTAAACAAATCCCAAATAACTGAAATTGAGAATTGTCACATATACTTATAGCGGTTTCATTATTTAAAAAATAAACAAGAATTTTACAATAATTGTCCAAAACACTGTGAAAATACTTTTGCATGCTAGGGTGTTTTGGATTAAAACCATAGAATACTATAGTACATTTGTATAAAAGTTCTTTATGCTGGTGAATTAATGAAATAATAGTAGTAATTAGTATAATCTTCTTCTCTCCCTAAATAATTTTTTCCTATAGAGAAACAAGTTGATAAAAACCCTCACTTCATGTCTGTTCCAGCTGTATTATTTGTGATATGGTGGGGGTGAATGCTCTTCTTGGCTTACCAGGTTGGTCCTGTATTTGTACAACACTCCTTTTACCTTGGTCAAGTCTATTGAAAGTGGAATGTTGTCCCAGTTTCAATAGGAACTTGGGACATCTGATCCCCTGTACTGAGTGGGCCACTGTCCCTTCACTTACAGGTGCATAACAGTACCTCTCCTACTCAGGTACTTGCTGCTCAGGTATGTATGATACCTACCTCTCGCCTGCTGTTAGCAAGATTAGAAGTGATGTCATCTCCCATTGAAAGGTGTGAGTCAGTGAGGGCTTTATGGCATCGGATCCTGGTTCTGGCCTATGGCAGGTCATTTGTTGGTCACTCATGACCTTGGCCTATCATATCTGGGCCAGTTGCTGCTCAAGCGATGATGATGAAAGACTGGGGAAAGAGAAACATTTGCAGAGGGATGGGACTCGGGGCAGGTCTACAGTAGAAGTGCTACAGCAGTGCAACCGTAATGCATCTGATGAAGATGCTCTATGCCAACGGGAAAGCAGTCTCCCGTTGGTATAATTACTCTACCTCTGCAAGAGGCGGAAGCTATGTCGGCGAGAGAGTGTCTCCCGCTGACATAGTGTTGGTATGGACAGTGCTTAGGTCACTGTAACTTGCGTAGTTTGTGTATGTGTCTTTTTCACATCCTTGAGCGACATAAGTTGGATTGACCTACACGGTAGTGTAGATCTGCCCTGGGAGTGCAGTGGTGAATGTAAAAGACTGTGAGATGGGAAAAGTGGGAATGTGGCTAGAGACATTCTCCTTCTTGAAGCTTTACCTGTCCCTCAACCTCCCAGATGTGACTGAGTACTTTTACTAAAGTTGTAATACTGTAGCATGTGAAACCTCTTTATTAAAACTTAGTAAAGAAAACTGTATGTATGTTATTAGAGGGAACATTTATGTTAGGAAAAGTTTTTGAAGGACTAGAAGGAAGGATACAGTTAAACCTTACATAAATATTTTTACAAATGTTTTCTCTTACATCACAGTAGGACAGCTGTTTGCAGGGATGAACAGATCATTTCAAGACTTATGGTAAAATTACAACCATATTAATTAGAAAAGGGAGGGGTGAGGAAAGGAGGGCAAGGGATGGGACTGCAAGCTGACTGATTTCACTTTAAATCACACTGTAATTTCTTTTTTGGTCAGTAAGTGACTTGAAAGTATTGGAAGATAAACAGCCTGAGTGAGGGCCCTGGATTCCTGCCATATGCTGGGCTCTCAATTAAGGGATGAAATTGCAAGACACTGTACAGTTTCAGCGACACTGTGGCTGTTTTTTGTGGGTCAGTAAAATAAATAGAGGGGGTCTCTTCTCCCATTCATGCACTCTAGATGTAGTAATAGATATAGTTATCCATGTTAGCATTAATGGGACTTAGCCACAGAAATCCCTGCAAATTGGTGGAGGAATAGGCCCACAGTTAAAAAAGAAACAGTTGTGGATTTTGAAGTTTCTGTGGATGTGTTCAAACGAATAGCTTAACTTTTTTCTTTTACACTCATCCTGGCATTTTGTAATGATTTGGAAATCACAAATGCAAGATTATGGATTTTTGATGCAGGTCTGAAACTTTTAAAGTGCCATGCAAAAGGCCAATTTATAGAAGATATGTGAATTACTTTCTTTATGTATTAATGGTGTCTCTCATATCCATTTTAGCACAAATTTGCGTTGCTTATGCTGTTTTATTTTTGTCATGGAACCATTGTATTTTTAGTAGTACATTACTGACTTAAACACTGTCATTTTCTAAACTATAGAGGCAAGGAAGTATATTTTCCTTTTTGTACAATTTGTAGAATAAATGGAAAGGGAGCTAGTGTCATCCCCAAAAGTAGTTTTGATGCTTCCGCCCAGTGTTATAATGATTTTAGAAGGTAGAGAAAATTACTATCCCATTAATTTTGATGGAAGCATATCTCACTACATAAAACATTATGAAAATTAAATAATTCATATATTTTCTGTGAAATGTGTTAGCGCTTCAGCTCCTGCTGCTTATTCCTCATGTGGAATCCATCATCTGTCTGTGACAGCATAGTTTGCTGCTGAAGAGTATTGTGATGTCACAAACAGAATGATGACCTGAGGAGGCGAAATTAATTGAAGTATTAAGCAACAATAGCCATAAGTTATGAATTCCAGAGGATTGCACAGATGTCAATGTCAGACGTTGGTCCTTTCTAGTCGTATAAATATTCTGGACGAAATCTTAGCCCCATTGAAATCTGTGGGAGTATTCCATTGATTTCAGTGTGACTAGGATTCCACTAAGTATGTATAACCAACAAACGACATAAATGAGATAGCAGAATTGTTTTTAAGTGGAATGTTTCCCAAAAACTGATGAAGCATAAGCAACTTTTGAAGAAAGTTTTTGCCAAACTATAATACATTTTAGTTCTGTTTCTACAAAGACACAAAAAGGAACTGCTTATTCTGCTTTTGATAGTGAGTTAAATTGATGTGACCAGAAAGAACCCAGGATAACACCTACTTCTTGACTTATATGGACATGAAAAGGAAACAATATTACTTTATTAATAACTTTAACTAGCCTTTATCCCACTATACTGTGGGTATAAAACATAGGAAGTAGATGAGACATTTTTGCACCAACTATATCTCATCTCTTTGCTCAATGCATAAACATAACATTGATGGGAATTACACAGGTAGAATAGACCCTTAAGTGCTCACTTCTCAAAATATCTAATTCCTCTCTTCCCTGCTCTCTCTTTATCTCTGATGTAAGTGAATGGCTTGAAAGTGATATTTTTACATTACTGAAAAGTTATGTGAGTGTTTGTTGCTGTTGTATAGTTAGAAAATAAATCATGGGCTTTTGTGGGATTTTAAACATATCCCCAGGAGTGAAGAGCTAATATCAAGGCCTTCACAAGTGGGATTAATTTCATGGATCTCTCAGGAGCCCATTGGGTATTATCTATACATTATAAAAATGTGTTTTGATATGCTTTAAATTAGTATTTTTCTATCAGTAGAGTGGAAGGAGACTCGGGGGGGGGGGGAGAGGCAGAGGGGAGTGGCAGACAAGGGTGAGGAGCTATAGCTTCTTGTGTTTTGAAATTACAAATAGGTATGTTGTTGTATAATAGTGTTTCTGAGCAATAAAAGGCTTAATATACAGGCTGCGCATGGGGATGTGATATTGAGGAGGAAATCGTTCCTTCCCCCCACAGATACACTTATTTTTATTTGATCCCCTCAAAACTACTGTCTTCTTCAACTAGGAGCCTATGGCTGAGTCCCAGCCTTTGCATATCCCCACCATTCACTAGCAGTTTTTTCTGGACATCTTTTAGCAGATTCTGTCAACCTTCCTTTCATTCTACTCCCTCCGTCTTCATGGATCACTGCGTGTTTGCGCACGCTTGTCGAGTAGAGGGGCACATCAGTAAAAGGATCACCCTTAGAGGCTTAACTTGCCAACTCCACAGCACGGACAATCTTCACCAGCCCAGCTCTGTGATGACCTCCCGCCCTCTGCTCCATTCCCCCCAGCTCAAGTGTGCTGTAAAACTTGGGCTTTGTAGGTAGCAGGAACAATTGGCATCAGAATACACACTACTTTTTTGAATGGTTTCTTTAAAAAAAAAAACCACCATCAAAAGGACATAGAATTGATAACAGGAATGTTGTGTGAGGCTTGAAAGTGCTCTTTTGACCTTTAGAAAAGCCGTTGCTACATTTGGGAGTGTGTACATGTGTGCCTGGTGTATGTACATTAGTGCTGAAAGAACGGTTGCTAAAATGGTTGCTCAGCCAAATAGCTTAAATATTTACTGAGATTGTCTTGTCTCCCTCTGTCTGGTCGTAAGTTTTAATCTGCCTGCGCTGGTCGTCTCATTAATTTAAGAGGGGAGAATTTAGTATAGTGCTTTTGTGGTTGCCCTGATAGCAAAATACATCTCAGGTCAGAGGAAATAAAGGTAAATAATATTTTGATAAGTGTTTTTTTAATGTATCCCCGGTAATCTTTTAAATAATGTATGTGAGGAAATCTGAAAGTTTGCTCTTCACATAACTTCACTTAAATAGCAGAAGGAATCATTTAAATGTCTATCATATTTCTGCTAGTTTTATCACCTTAGGCTCTAGTAGTTCTATCAATCTGTAGTAAATGTAGCACACGTTTTTCAGTTCGTAGATGACTTAGGAATCTCATTATTGCAACTTTTTTGAGCAATATTCAACAGGTTGGTAAAAGAATTAGTTCTGCATTAAAGTTCAGGTAAGATTTGTTATGCTTTTCTCTCTCTCTCTCTCTCTCTCTCTCTCTCCCTTCCCCTTTGCGTAGTTCCTTTGATGCTTGGTTAACTGTAGTGATACTCAGGTACTTGCTATGTTTGCTGACATAAACTTAAATATAAGACAACGGAGAAAGGATCTTGGGGACGAGCAGCAAGTCCCACACTAGATTTTAAGACACTGTAAATATATTCAAATGACAACCCTCCCATCTGCCACATGCTGCATCTTATTTCGTATTGAAAATGTGTCTGAAGGACGAGTGGAGAATTTTACGGGAAGTCTCAAGCACTATGCAGGCATATTTTAAGGATAATCCAAGCTCTCCTGCTACCGTAAATACAAATTACATTTAAAAAAACAAAGGAAATCCATATTAAAATAATGTTGTTCAGGTTGCAGTTAAACGCACAGAAGTTAGGAAATGTTTGTGCAAAGTTAATTTGGACCCCTGGTCTGCGTTATTATATAATTTTAATTACATGATCACATACTAGTTTTTCTATCTCATTCAGTACACAGGATGGACAGTGCCCAGTTAATGGCTTATTCAATATTTTGTTTCATTCTTATTGGTCAGAGCGTGGCCCAGGCCTTATTTACTTCACAGTATGCAAACCCTGCTCTGAATACAGAATTATTAATTTTCTCATGGGCTTTTCTGTAGTGCCCACCAATATGGCATTTGAGTGCCTCACAAAAATTAATTTTTCATACCTGTGTGAGATGAGAGGTGGTGGTTATTCCTATTTTACACATGGGGAACTGAGACACAGATTAAAGGCAAAATTGTCGAAAGGGTCCATTAATTTGGGGTGCCCAATCTAACCCCTATGGCTTGATTTTTCAGAGTACTTAGCATTTTATAGCATTTTATATCTTCCAGATAGAGCTGCCGTTCACCTTCGTTTCAGTTGTCAGTGCTCAGTGCTTTTGCAAATCAGATCCCAGGTGTCTCAAGCTGGATACCTAGAAATTAAGGGCCACATTGTGCACACTTGTGAAAATTCTGGTTTCCATGACTTGTTCAGCATCATGTAAAAACTCTGTGGCAGAAATAGGGACAAAATCCAATTCTCCAAGGTAGCATTCAGCATATGAGGCCAAAACAAGGTTGCAAGGGCATTTGCTAACTTTTGAGTGTTTGACTTTACAATCTTAACATTCTTTTAACATAGTTTTAAAAATGCAATTTCCTAATTTTTTAAAAAGCTTAAACATTGGGGAAAAATGTAGAACTATATTGACCACCCACCTGGGTCACCAGAAGGAATGGGATCTTTAGATCTACAGCACAGTCCTCTATCACTTGAGCTAATGCAGTAACTAGTAGCAGTTGAAGGCTGTTATCTTCTGTGTGGACCTGACACTTGAGCGGGATGGAGACACACACTTTGCCAGAGGGTTTTGCAACTATTTGCCAGACAGGAAAGGAATGTTGTGACTCAGGAATAATGGGTTCAGTTCCAAGTTCTGGAGGGGAGTGTGCTCTAGTGGTTCCAGACTCTTTCCTCCTCTCCCTTCTAGCCTGACCCGGTCCATTTCTTCTCCCATTCCCTTCCCCTGCTTCTATCTCCCAACTCCAGAGTGTCTCCCCAGACCCAATTCCCCGCCTTTTTTCCCTCTTGCTTGTGTCCCCTGTTCCTGCCCATGTCTCTCTCCTCCACCTTGAGTCACTCCTATTCTTGCACCTTCCCTCTGCTCCTATCCTTCTCCCATCCCGGGCTCCTGCCTCTGTCCCCTTTTGTTCCTATCCTCCTCTGCATTCTGGCCCCCTTCTGTCTCCTACTTATAACATCACACTCCTAGGCTCCTGTTCCCCATCTCTTCCCTTCTTCTGCCCCAGTCACTGCATCTCTTCCCTGTTCTCTTTCCCCCCCCAAATTCCTCCCCCCCTTGGAGTTCCAGTGAGGCTGCTTATTCCTCCATGCCACATTGGTGCCAGTAGCAGGAGCAGTGACAGCACAGAGGAGATGGTCTCCCTGCTTTTAGTTCTGGTGCTCAGCATCACAGCAGTCCCTGACAGCAGGGAGGTGCAATGGCCAGGAAAGTCCTGCACTGCCCCTACAGCTCCAGCCTGGAGCATGCTGATTACAGACGGAATCTCTAGTTGCCAAACTCTGACAAGTCTCTATGGAACATGTTAAAACAGAGAGTATTCAAAAGCTTATAACTTAGCCAAATTTGGGCAGTTTTTCTTGAGAACAGTAAAAAGCATAACCCTGACACCAGAGCAACCACACTGCAAAATTTCAAGTCATTGCTTTGAAGAAATGAAGTGCTAGAACTTCTCAATGAAATGGTTGTAAGAATATTTTTAGCATGGGACAAAACCTATTTTCTTAACCTCTTTCACAGAAATGGCTTAACTGTTTTCAACTAAACTTTCCAATAATAATAATAAATAATCAATAAGAACTCAGCCTGAGGCATGTACCTGGGAAACTGGCCAATGGGAGCTGGGGGGGAGGGTGCAGTGCCTGTGGTGCACGAGAGCAGCACACGGAGCCTCTTGCCCCCCCCGCCTACTAGCATTGGACCTGTTGGCCACTTCCGGGACGCATGTAACGTGGTGTCTTGGACCCCCTGCTGCGCCACTGATCGGGAGGTATGAAAACAGGGATGTTATTGGTATGGGTGACATCCACAATTGCAGGATAAAGTCAGTTTATATAGTATAATTGTTTTAAACATATGCTGTGATTTGTGAAATATTATGTATGAGTTTCGTGACTGGTATGAACCCATCATTCCACGTTAGGCTCTTGCTGTCTGCTTCCCTAGATTGTCATGTCACCACTGCTCCATTAATCATTGTCCTTTCATGACTCATTATTATTATTATTTATTTATTTATTTATTTACTTATTAATAATAAATATTTATATTATGGTAGTGCCCAACAGCCCCAGTCAGGATTGGGGCCCATTGTGCTAAATGACGTATAAACATAAAAATGAGATAATCCCTGGCCTGAAGGGTTTACAGTCTGTCACTGGAAGGCAGTGTTAGACATCCTCATTAGGCTCGTAGTGGTAAAAACAGTAGGGAAATTACTTGTGATGGAATTGCACTACTGTCCCAAAGACAGCTTGCATCAAAATTTGCACCTAATACTTGATCCATAGAAGTACGACAGTGTATTTATGCACTCAGATCCCTCCCCATACTTTTGTCACACACAAAAAGTGACTAAACTAACTTAAGTGCCATCTTTTGGATCCATGGCAATTTAAACATCTGAATTATGAATACCTTAATATGTGGGTTATAATGTGAATTCTAGTAGGTTGTTGACTATAGAAGTGTAGCCGGGCAATTTCTGTCTCTACTGTATATCTAAGAGATAATACGGAGCGATGGCCAGCATGCTTTGTTACAAGCTGGGAATAACATAATAGTTCAGATGTGGCCAGCAAAATGAGTTAAATTAATTTGCACTTTTTTAGAATAATCTTTTCAGCGAGGCTTGTGGGAAGAAGTCCTTCAGGATCCCCACTACCCTTCAAGGCCTGTATTGCAGCAGGCCTTACTCTAGCTGAGGAAGCTGCTGAATGTGGTCAACCAATGGTGCACTGTACAACTGGTAGAAGTGTTTGCTAAAGAGAGATCCCACATTTCCAATCCCATCTCTCAAAAAAGCTGAATATTCAGGTTTTTCTTTTTAAAATTATTTCATCCTCTGCTGTCTAGAGAACAAGAGGCAAGCTTAGGATCTGAGCATTGGTCTGTGACATGACAGTATGTTGCACTGGTACCAGCTTGCCAGACTGGCATGTGAAATCTATTATTCATCAGTATTTTTACTGAGATTTTTTTAAAAAAAGTTTGAAGACCTGCAATGCCAACAAAAATAGATAAACGTGTACCTGTGTGTTGTATGGAGTATTGTAGACAGATACTCTACTATTTTGCATTCTGTATATATTGAAGAGTTTCTGGGGAAGGTGAAGTCAGTTGAGTTTCTCTGTTCTGTTTTTTCTATATCCAGAAATAGCATGATTCATGTCCCCTCTCCCACCTCCATCTTGCTGAGGGCTACTGGCAGCTCTCATCTCTGCTACCATTTTTAAAACTGTAGTTGGCTTACTTCAATTAGCAAAAACAGAAACAATTTAGTCCTCTAAAACCTGCTTGGAAAGCTCTTTCATGGGTAGGGCCCTACCAAATTCATGGTCCATTTTGGTCAATTTCATGGTCATAGGATTTAAAAAATTATAAATTTCATGATTTTAGCTATTTAAATCTAAAATTCCACGTTGTTGTAATTGTAAGAGTCCTGACCCAAAAAGGAGTTGTGTGTGGGGGGGGAGGGGGGAGGTTGCAAGGTTATTGGGAGAGGGGGGTGTTGTTGCACTACTGCTACCCTTACTTCTGTGCTGTTGCCAGCGGCAGCGCTGCCTTCAGAGCTGGGCAGCTGGAGAGTGGCGGCTGCTGGCCGGGAGCCCAGCTCTGAAGGCAGAGACGCCGCCGCCAGCAGCAGTGCAGAAGTAAGGAGGGCATGGTACGGTATTGCCATCCTTACTTCTGTGCTGCTGCCTGCAGAACTAGGTCCTCAGTCAGCAGCCGCCACTCTCTGGCTGCCCAGCTCTGAAGTCAGCAGTGCAGAAGTAAGGGTGGCATGGTATGGTATTGCCACCCTCATTTCTATACTGCTGCTAGTGGGGCGCTGCCTTCAGAGCTGGGCGCCTGGCCAGCAGCTGCTGCTCTCTGGCTGCTGAGTTCTGAACGCAACACAGAAGTAAGGGTGGCAATACCGCAACCCCCTTAAAATAATCTTGAGACCCGCCTGCAACTCCCTTTTGGGTCAGGACCTCCAGTTTGAGAAACACTGGTCTCCTCTGTGAAATCTGTATAGTATAAGGTAAAAGTACACAAAAGACCAGATTTCACGGGGCGGGACCAGATTTCACGGCATTTTTCATGGCCGTGAATTTGGTAGGGCCCTGTTCATGGGTGACTGGATGGATCGGAAGATGGTAGCAGAATATAGTCATCATTCTCTTGGTCATCTGTTTGAATCTTGTCTGCATCAGTAATAAAACTCATTATGGGATAGCTGTTGGTGTCCTCTGAAATGAGTTGGTGCTTTCTCTAGGTCCCATGGGAGAAGTGATTACCAAGCAGATGTTTTCCTTGAGTTTTCCTAGTGACCTTCAGCTATTTTTCCAGAGTGATTACAGATAATTTCATAGATTCCAAGCCCAGAAGGGGACCATTGTGATAATCTAATCTGACCTTCTGCATAACACAGACCACAGGATTTCCATGAATTAATTCCTGCTTCAAGTCTAATAGCTGTGGTTGAACCAGAGCATATCTTTTAGAAAAGCATCTTGATTAAAAGAATGATAGTGGTGGAGAATCGACCACAACCCTGGTAAGTTGTTCCAATGATTAATTACCCTAACTGTTTAAAAAAAAAAAATTAAAAAAAATTACACCTTTTTTCTAGTCTGAATTTATGTAGCTTCATCTTCCAGCCATTGGCCTTTGTTGAACTTTTGTCTGTTAGATTGAAGAGTCTTCTGTTATTAATTTTTTATTCCTCATGTGTTATAGTACTTATAGACTATGATCAAGTCACCCCTTAACCATTCAGCTCCTTGAGTCCGTTGCTAGAAGATATGTTTTCCAGTCCTGTAATGATTCTCCTGGCTCTTCCCTGAACCGTCTCTAATTTTTCAACATTCTTCTTGAATTGTGGACACAAGAACTGGACATGGTATTTCAGTAGTGGTTGCACCAGTGCCTAATACAGAGGTAATATAACCTCTCTGCTGTTCAGTAGTCTCCTGTTTATACATCCAAAATCACAAGCCCCTTTGGCCGCTATGTTACACTGGGGCCTCGTGTTCAGCCGATCATTCACCATGACCCCCAAGTCTTGTTCAGAGTCACTGCTTCTCCAGATAGAATCCCCCAGCCTGTAAGTATGGTCTGCATTCTTTGTTCCTAGATGTATACCCTTATACTTGATTGCGTTAAAACACATATTGTGCCCAGTTTACAAGTGATCAGATAGCTCTGTTTCAGTGATCTATCCTCTTAATTATTTATCACTCTCCCAAACTTTGCAACATCGGCAAACTTTATCAGTGATAATGTTATGCTTTCTTCTTAGAAATCAGTAAGGTAGAAAGCTAGTTCAAATTATTCTTTCAAAATGCATATCTTACATTTATCAGCATCATCACTGACTATTGTGTTGATCATTCACTTCTCTTTGTTAGATCGCACATAAGTTCCTCACAGTCTTCTCTAGTTGTTGTCAAACCCAAGTAATTTTGTTTCATTTGCAGATGGTGCCCCCTTAATGTTCACCACCTTTTCCAGATCAGTGTTAAATATCTGATCACCAGTAGTAGTATAGCATTCTGTGGCACCCCATGGATGATCTTTTGCCATGTTGATAATAGATTTATTCATTCCCACTCTTTTTGTTTGGTCTCTTAGTTGTTTTCCAGTTTATAACAGTACTTTAGTTCAACCCTATGACTACTTAGTTTCCATAATAGCCTTTTTTGAAAGACTTTGTGAAAGGCTTTTTATAGTGCAAGTAAATTATATCAATTTGTTGTCCTTTATCCACCCTTATGTTGACATGATCAAAGAATTCCAGAAAATTAGAGGTCACAATTTTCCTTTACAGAAGTCATGCTGATATGTTGCATCCCATCATGTTCACTTATAGTCATCTTATGAGGCTGTTGACTGATCATTTCAAACTTTCCTGGCTGGAGGGAAGGCTCACTGTTCTATAAATCCAGGATCTTCAGTAGGGCCTTTTAAAAAACAGCTTCAGCATTTGCTACCCTCCAGTCCTCTGGTATATTAGCTTCAGAACTCTTGAATGTATACCTTCCAGGTCTGGTGTCCCTTTTTTGCTCTTTTGATTTTAATTTTTTTCCCCCTGAAACACCATTTTTTGACACCTCACTTGTTTATTAGAACATAATTATGTCCATACTGGGTCAGACCAGTGCTCTGTCTAGTCCAGTATCCTGTCTTCTGACAGGTTTCAGAGTAACAGCCATGTTAGTCTGTATTCGCAAAAAGAAAAGGAGTACTTGTGGCACCTTAGAGACTAACCAATTTATTTGAGCATAAGCTTTCGTGAGCTACAGCTCACTTCATCGGATGCATACTGTGGAAAGTGTAGAAGATCTTTTTATACACACAAAGCATGAAAAAATACCTCCCCCCACCCCACTCTCCTGCTGGTAATAGCTTATCTAAAGTGATCACTCTCCTTACAATGTGTATGATAATCAAAGTTGGGCCATTTCCAGCACAAATCCAGGTTTTCTCCCTCCACCCCGCCACACACAAACCCACTCTCCTGCTGGTAATAGCTTATCTAAAGTGACCACTCTCCTTACAATGTGTATGATAATCAAGGTGGGCCATTTCTAGCACAAATCCAGGGTTTAACAAGAACCCTTTACTAAAACTAGACAAGCCATTTACAACACACACTATTTTCGATGTCTCCGACTCAAGGAATATTTCCAACAAATTATCGAATGATCCATCCCTGGTCTTCCAGTCCCAGCTTCTGGCAGTCAGAGGTTTAGGGACATCAGGAGCATGGGGTTGTGTCCCTGACCATCTTGGCTGATAGCCATTGATGGACCTATCCTCCAGGAACTTAGCTAATTCTCTTATTTTGAACTGAATTGTATTTTTGCCCTTCACAACCCCAGCAAAGAGTTCCACAGGTTGACTGTGCGCTCTGTGAAGAATTATTTCCTTATATTTGTTTTAAACTTTCTGCCTATTAATTTCATTGGGTGATCCTGGTTCTTGTGTTATATTAAGGGGTAAATTACACTTCCCTATTCAATTTCTCCACACCATTCATAATTTTATAGATCACTATCGTATTCCACGGTAGTGGTCTCTTTTCTAAGATAAATAGTCCCAGTATTTTTAATTTCTCCATGTATGGAAGCTGTTCCATACCCCTAATAATTTTTGTTGCCCTTCTCTGTACCTTGTCAAATTCTAATGTATCTTTTTTGAGATGGGGTGACCAGAACTGCATGCAGTATTCAAAGTGTGGGCGTTACCGTGGATTTATATAGTGGCAGTATGATGTTTACTGCCTTATTAACCGTTCATTTCCTAAAGGTTTGTAACGTTGTTAGGTTTTTTTGACTGACACTGCTCATTGTGCAGATGTTTTCAGAACACTGTCCACTAGGATTCATATCTCTTTCATGAGTGGTAACAGCTAATTTAAATCCATCATTTTTGTGTGGATATTAGGGATTATGTTTTCCAATGTGCATTACTTTGGATTTACCAACATCTGATTAGTGAGATCCCTTTGTAACTCTTTGCAGCCATCTTTGGACTTCACTGTCTTGAGTAATTTTGTATCATCTGCAGACTTTGCCACTTCACTGTTTAGCCCTTTTCCAGATCACTTATGAATATTTTGAACAACACAGGTCCCAGTTACAGTTCTTTCAGGGACCCCAATACTTACATTTCTCCATTCTGAAAACTAACCATTGATTCCTACCCTTTGTTTCCTATCTTTTAACCAGTTACTGATCCACAAGAGGACCTTCCTTCTTATCCGATGACTATTTACTTTGATAAAGAGTCTTTGGTGAGGAACCTTGTCAAAGGCTTTCTGAAAGTCCAGGTACACTGTATCAGCTGGATCATTCTTGTCCGCATACTTGTTGGCAGCCTCAAAAATTCTCATGGATTGATGAGGCATGATTTCCCTTCACAAAAGGGATGTGTTGACCCATCAAGTTGTGTTCATCTGTGTGTTTGATAATTCTATTTTTTACTATAGTTTCAACCAATCTGCCTGGTATTGAACTTAGGCTTGCCAGCCTGTCATGATTGCCTTTGGAACCTTTTTAAAAAGTTGGTGTTATATTAGCTATCCTCCAGTCATGTAGCACAGAAGCTGATTCAAGTGGTAGGTTTCCTACTACAGTTAGTAGTTCTGCCATTTCATATTTGTGTTCTTTCAGAAATGTTGGGTGAATACCATCTGGTCCTGTTGACTTATTACTGTTTAATTTATCAATTTGTTCCAAAACTTCCTCTATTGACACCTGAATCTGAAACAGTTCCTCTGATTTGTCATGTAAATTGGCTCAGATGTACGAATCTACCACACATCCTCTGCGGTGAAGACTAATGCAAATAATTCATTTAGCTTCTCTGCAACAGCCTTGTTTTTCTGGAGTGCTCCTTTAGCACCTTGATCGTCCAGTGGCCCCACACAGATTGTTTGGCAGACTTCCTGCTTCTCATATACTTAAACATTTTTGTGCTGTTAGCTTTAATGTCTTTTGTTAGTTGCTCTTCAAATTCTTTTTTGGCCTGCCTAATTATACTTTTACACTTGACTTGCCAAAGTTTATGCTCTTTTGTATTTTCCTTGGTAGGATTTGACTTCCAATTTTTAAAGGATGCCTCTTTGCCTCTAACCACTCTTTTACTTTGCTGTTTAGCATTGGTGGTGTTTTTTTGGTCCTCTTACTGGTTTTACTTAATTTTTGGTATACATTTAGATTGGGCCTGTATTATGGTGTTTTGAAATAGTTTCCATGCAGCTTGCAGGCATTTTAGCCTTGTGATTATTTATTTTAATTTTTGTTTAGCTTCCTCATTTTTGTGTAGTTTCCCTTTTGTGTAGTTCCCCTTTTTGAAGTTAAACAGTACAGTGGTGAGTTTCTTTGGTATTTTGCCCCTTACAAGGATGTTAAATTTAATTACATTATATTTGCTTTACCAAACAGTTCAGCTATATTCACGTCTTGGACCAGATCCTGTGTTCCACTTAAGACTAACTCAAGAGTTGCCTCTCCTCTTGTGGTGTTTAGAAACTTTATCTCTGTATTCCATCCTGAGGTGACATATATACCCAATCAGTATAGGGATATTTGAAATCCCCCATTATTACTGGGGCTTCTGTTTTTGTAGCCTTTCTAATCTCCCTGTGCATTTCAGTCATCTTCACCATCCTAGCTAGGAGGTCGGTAGTAAATTCCTACTGCAATACTCTTACTATTCTGGCATGCAATTTCTATCAGAGATTCTATGGTACAGTTAAAGATTTTTATTATATTTAACTCTATGCTTTCTTTCACATACAGTACAACTGCTCCACCAGCACAACCTATTCTGTCATTCCTGTATAATTTGTACTCTGGTGTTACCATGTCCCAGTGAGTGTTATCTGTGATGCGTATTAAATCAATATCCTCATTTAATACCAAGCACTCAAGTTCACCCATCTTAGTATTTAGACTTCTAGTATATGTATACAAGAACTTAAAAAATTCGTCAGTATTTAGTTTTCTGCCGTCATGTGATGTAATTGAATGGGACTCTCTTTTGTTTGACTGTTTCTCTTCAGTTCCTGCCTGTACTTTATCAACTTCTATCCTATCCTCTTTACTAGGATATAGAGCAGGGGTGGTCAAACTGTCTCATGGCTCTTTTACAGTTAGTGTGGCTCGCGGAGCCCCACCCCCCATTCTCCACTTACCAGATTGGGGCAGGGAGAGCTCAGGGCTTCTGCTCTGTGGTTGGTATGGCTAGGGACTTCTGGCCTGCGGGGGGAGGGGGTGTGTGTGTCTCAGGGCTTCAGCCCTATGGGGGGCACCTGGTTGGGCTTGGGGCTTCAGCAGGAGTGGAGCTGAAGCCCCGGGCCCTGGCAGGTGCTCCCAGCTCTTGAACTTTTGAAGATTATTGTATATGGCTTGAAGGGTCAGTAAGTTTGGCCACCCCGATATAGAGAATTCCCTAAGTAAATCCTCCCATGGGGAGGAACAGTGTGTTCCTTCACACCTGTCAGTTTTCTCTTAGACCTTAAAAACTCCTCCACGACCTTTTAAATTTACCAGCTAGCACTCTGGTTCCATTTCTGGCTTAAGTGGAGCTTGTCCTTCCTCCTACCCTCCTCCGTTCCCTGAAGGTTCCCCAGTTCTTAAAAAAACCTAAATCCCTCCTCCCAACACCATCGTCTCACCCACACATTGAGACCCTGCAATTCTGCCTGTCTGACTGGCGCTGTGGGTGGAACTTGAAGCATTTCAGAAAATGCTGCCATGGAGGTCCTGGATTTTAACTCTTATCTAGCAGCCTAAATTTGGCTTCCAGGACCTCTTTCCTGCTTTCCCTATGTCATTGGTACCTACATGTAGCACGACCATCGGCTTCTCCAGTTCTTATCCTTTTCAATTACTCCCTTGACAGTCTGGGAATCCTAGGACCCAATGATCCTGTTGCAGAGAATCCTCCTATTCTCCACCTTGCATTCTATCATATATAGTGTAGTCTCCTTTCTGTTGGCTTCACTGGAGATGGCTAGTAAATGTCCAAAGGATACCAATTTGGCTCAAATGACCTCTGCAGTGTTATTGTAGCCATGTTGATCCCAGGATACTAGAGAGACAAGATGGGTGGGGTAATATCTTTTATTGGACCAGCTTCTGTTGGTGAAAGAGACAAGCTTTTGGCTGACAGACCTGAAGAAGAGTTCTTTGAGTGCTTGCTCATGTCGATTCCATTCTAGGTGTATGCGCGCCCACGTGTACACTTGTCAGAGACTTCTGCCTTACTGGTATCCGTAGGGTTGGCTGTGGCGCCCTCTGGAGTGCCACACTCATGCGTCAGCATGTTAGGCGCCGCCAGCCCTACGCCCTCTCAGTCCTTCTTACCGCCCATGGTGGTTGGTCGGAGTGCCTCTTTCCCTTGCCTCGCAAGTGGTCAACGGTTCCCTTTCTTCGCTTTGTGTATTAGAGCTGTAAATAGTTCTTTTTACGTAGTTAGTTAGTAAGTAGTTGTTAAGTACTGTAGTCCATCAGTTAGGGTCCCGGCGGGGACTTTTGTCCCAGGCGGGGCATGCCCCGGCCTCCGGGTTTTAAGCCCTGTGCTGACTGCAATAGTCCAATGTCTGTTAGTGAGCCCATCACACCTGTCTGAAGTGTTTGGGGGAATCTCACGTAAAAGAAAAGTGTTGCATCTGTAAGAACTTTCATCTCAGGACACAAAAAGAGCACGACATCCGTTTGAGGGCCCTCCTTGTGAAGGCTGCTCTCTGCCTGGCCTCGGAGCTGTCGTGGCTGGACATGACTCCCAGCACTTCGGCCTCAGCACTGGGCTCTGCCTGGCACCGTTTCCCTTTGCCAGGCCCCAAAAAGAAGTAAAAAAAGTGGGATCCAGCACTGAGCAAGGAGGACCAAGGGGCATTGGGTAAAGGACCCTGTTCGGACTGCCCGCCCACTCCGGAGCCACATGGGGACACATCCCCTAGGGGACCTTCTAGCCCCCCAAGGGATCTGCCACCCACTCCAGGGAGCATTAGAGGACCCAGACTTATGGTGGAGTCAACACCTTCCCAGGTCCTGGAGCCCAGAGGCTCTCAGGGTGGCTATGGACCCGGCAAAGGCTTCCTATGAGTACAAGCCAGCTGTGAAAGCCTCCCAGAAGGTGAGTGAGGTATAGCTCTTTGTCACCATGCCCTGGGTCTCCACATCAACCCAGGTCTCCGTCCTCTCATTGAGACTTGCCCAGAAGGCGACGCCAGTCACCGTATGGTTAGCATTGGTAATCCTCCTGCCAACCCTCTCCACGACATCAATCGTTGTCACCTAGACCACGGGAAGGTTCCCCAACACAGTGCCGCTCCCCCTACTTGCAGCACCAGTCTGCCTATTCAAGGCATTGTTCATCCACAGCAATGGTTAACAACGGCCCTGCTGTGGTCACTGCAGGAGGATTCCTCCGGTCCGGAGTGGGAGTTCAGCCCCTCACTGAGACAGCACCGTTGCGACTGGGCTCCTGAGACTGCATCCATGTCACTATGTCAGTCTAGCAGCAGGGCTGGTGGCCAGGGCAGTGGCCCTACTGGAATGCTGGTTTCTTAGTTTAAGGAGTTAGAGGGCAGAATAATTTAAATGGAAGTAAGATTACACATTTTAAAATCAGCAAATCCAGAAACAGGAACAGAAAGTAGAATTTAAGCAGTTGGTATATAATAAACACATTGATGTTTTGTGCTACAGATGGGTGTAATTTTATATACAACTAAGCAAAACTATTAAAATCCCTTTTGCTTTTCCTTTTTGTATGCACATACAAAACATGAAATTTAAAGAGCCATAATCCATTAACTGCTAAGATTTACAGTTGTTTCTAGCACACTGAAAGTAGCTTTTACAATAATTGTAAAATGTAAAGTAATGGCAAACAGGTTCACGTTCAGTATAATGATTAGATAACTAGGGAAAAAGCAGCAATTATGTGTTCCTGGACCACACTGGAGGTGGAAAGAAAGAAAAGCATGTGGTATGACTGCATATTATTAAAAATGTAACACTTTATATTTACTTTGCACTTAAAAGTTTGAATGATCTGGCTAACAGAAATAGACAATCTAATACACATGGTTTGGAATACATTAAAATGTATACAAGACAAATCGCTGTTTTATAGTCTTTCAGCAATGTAGTAAATTTGCACTGCAGGTTTGATTCATAACAAATTTGCATAATATTTACATGGGGTTTTCATTGTGCTAGTTCAGTTCTTTCAACCACTTTTCGTACATGTGCCACCACTCCATTATGTACCTTTGGGGATGCTTTAAAAAATTGGGGTTGGGGATATAGGAATTGGAGGGAGAAATAAGACAGAGATGTAAGACAAAGGTCGGTAATCATAGAAATGAAAAACTAGGAAAAATCTAGTGAAAATTGTGTGCAACTATTAAGGTTGAATTAGGGGAGGAGAAACCCCTCCATTTTGGACTCCCACATGGGTTGTATTATATATTATTTACTTCACCATTCAAGAAGGTGGGGGGCAGGTTAGGTACGAGGTAAGAGTGCTTAAACCAGGGGTTGTTATATCCACTGCTATGTTAAAATGAAAAAATACTCACTAATGTGCCTTGATTTGTATGTAGTGAGCAACCGCTGACCTTTTTGGAATATTTTAGTGGACAAATGAGTATTTACAATATTTATTTTGCCTTTCTGTGTTGTAACATGTATTTCTCTGGTATTTCTCTACATACAAAAACTCAGTTTTGAAATGGAAAGGTGAATCTGGTTTGGGGTAGGGAGAGAGTAGGAAGCAGGGGAAGATGGGGGAATGAGCATCTATTGAGTAGTAAGTTGAAAGTGGAAGTGTGTTTAATTTGCCCTTTCTTCTGTACCACCATTTTGTTGCTGCTGTGGAAATACAGTAGTTAAAAGTTCACTGATTAAGAATCTATCTAAATCCCAGCTGTGAAATCTCTATGGAGAAAAGAGGTATTTCCCATTGGGATTATATTTCTTCTTCGAGTAGATGCAGATGTGTATTCCACTTAGGTGTGTGCATGCCCAGCACGCTGGAGCCAGAGAGACTTTTGCCTAGCAGTACCCGTAAAGGGGTGGCATTGTGCCTCTTTGTTGTGGACCCTCCTCTGGCTATCTGAGGTGGTGCTCCTGGCCCCTTTAAGTTTCTTCTCACAGCCCATGGCTGGAGTCGGAGCTCTGTGTAGCTGCAGCCACACAACCTCGCATTTAGTCTTAGCCCAGTTTATTGTATATAGTTAGTTAATAGTGAGTAGATCGTGTTAGTAGATAGTCACTGTCCTTCGTGTCTCAGCGAGGCCCACCTTAAAAAGCACTGTTTGATTTGTAAATCATTTAAAAAGAGGACTCAGATGGCACAGGACCTTCGCCTCAAGCAGCACCAGCTTGAACAGGCCATGTGGCCTGATCCAGTACGGAGACCCTCCTTGGGCCAAAGATCACCCTCGGGCTTGGAGAGTGCTGCCGCCTCTCGTTCTGGGTCAGGCGACTTGGCGGAGTGGCCATTCTCCATCGTCGGTGTTGAGGAATAGTGGTGGTAACTATGAGGAAGGCTTCCTGGTTTTAAAACTCCTGAGATACCTCTGGACATCCAGCAAGCCATTGAGGACTTGCCCTTTGATGGCCAAATTTTGTTCTCAGACAAAACTGATGATACTTTGCCCTCCTTCAAGGATTCCAGGGCTACCTTGAAGTCCTTGGGAACGTACATGCCGTCAAGCAAGTATGCCACTATGAGGCCCAGCAATATTGCCTGCAGCATTCCTTTGCATAACTTTTCCCCTCAAAATAACGGGACTACCCTAGAATGAGGGATTCTACACGCCTTCCCTCAGCACAGGCCAAGCACTCCTTTTGGCTGTTTCGTCCAGCGCACTGGTCCAATCGTTACTCCGACCTCCTCATCTTTCTGTCCCTTTGGGTACAGGCTGCCCCACGTTTACAATGCTTGGGACTCGATTACCTCCAACAGCTGGGTCCTATATACTGTCAGGTCCAGCTATGCAATCCAGTTCCTCTCTATGCTCCCTTCCCATCCCTGTTCCCCATCTCTCTTCAGGGACCTTTCTCACAAAACACTACTCATCGAGCAGGTCAGCTCTCTGTGGAAGTTGGGAGCGGTGGACGAAGTTCCGCAGGAATACCAGGGCCATGGCTTATACTCCCGGTACTTCCTGATGCCGAAATCCAGGGGCAGGATGAAACCCATTCTAAACCTTTGTGGTCCCAACAAGTTCATCAAGTACATGAGGTTCCTCATGGTCATTCTATCGGCTGTCCTCCTGCTGTCTCAGAATGACAATTCACTGTTCTGGATCTTCAGGATGCTTACTTTCATGTGGTGAATCTCCGTTTTGTGGTAGGAGAACGCCACTTGCAGTATACGGTTCTTCCATTCAGCCTCTCGTCTACCTCCAAGTCTTCACCAAATGTATGGTAGTGGTCATGGCATATCTCAGGAGGAAGGGAATCTACATCTTCCAGTACCTTGATGACTGGTAGCTGAAAGGTGGCTCCAGAGAGGGGGTTCTTGCCCACATCAACACCACGTTGCATTTGCTGAACCCTCGGATTAATTGTAAACACCGCAAAGTCACCCCTGGCTCCCACTAAAAAATCAAGTTCATTTGGCCTTGTTAGATTCCATGAGGTTGAGGGCGGTCCTGCGCACTGACCACTTCCAGGCAATTCAAGAGCTCAGCCTCAGTCTGCAATCTCAGCCCACAACAGTCTGTGTGTGTCACTGCTGTGCTCTATGTGTACGGGGGGAGCACATTCCAGGGTACTCTACCTGGAGGCAAGCAACCTGTGGCCATTTTTCTATCGAAGAAGACATCACCCTGGTAGCAGTCCATTTGCCATGTATGTAAAATTATCTCGCGGACAACCCATCTCAGCAGGGTTTTCTTCCTGAACCACGAGTGGTCCCTGAAGGAGAGTGTTCTCTGGGTTGTCTTTGCATCCTGGAGCATCCTCGCAATCAACCTGTCTGTAACAAGGAAAAACAGGAAGTGTCAACTCTTCTGCTTTCGAGGGGGCCTCAGCCCAGGCTCTCCCTCTGGTGCCTTCCACTGCAGCTGGCAGTCGACTCTTCTGTATGCCTTTCCACCTTGTCTGGTGTTTCCTCAGATCATCCTCAAGCTTAAAGTGGATCGAGCCAAGCTCATCCTTGTTGCTCCAGTATGGCTGAGAAAGTGCTGGTTCTCAGATCTCCTTGCTCTGTCAGTCCCATATCGCTTCCTCTCCATCCCAGCTTGCTCACTCAGAACCACGGCTGCACGCTCCATCCTGTGATGGCACTGTCTGGCTAAATGAAGAGGAGGAGCAGTGCTCGGAGGCTGTCCAACAAATCCTACTCAACAGTAGGAAGTCCTCCACTAGGACAGTCTGCTTAGCAAAATGGAAGAGCTTCTTGGTGTGCTACTTGGCACACGATATCCAGCTGATAGAGGCTTCCATCCAGGACATCTTGGAGCACCTGTTACATCTTCAGAGATCGGGCCGATCACTCAGTTCACTGAGAGTGCATTTGGCTGCGTTATCAGTGTTCCATCCACTGATTCAAACAAAGTCTTTTTTTTCCAGTGCCATGGTGACGAGATTTCTGAAAGGGCTTCTCCACTTACATCCTCTGTCCGAGAACTGGTTCCCTTGTGTGACTTAAACGTGATTCTGGTGGCTCTAATGGGCCCTCTATTGCAGCCCCTTGCAGCCTGTCAGCTGCACCTTGTCTCAGAAATCTGCGTTCCTGATAGCCAACACTTCAGCAAGACGGGTGTGTGAGTTGCAGGCCCTAATGGCCGAGCGGCCTTACAAGTTCTCCAAGAACAAGGTAATGCTGTGACTACTCCCAAAGCTTTTATCCAAGGTGGTCTCTCAGTTTCAGCGGAATCAGGCAGTGTTTTTCCCTAAGCCACACTCTTCCCCAGAGGAACAGTGCCTTCATACTCTGGATGTCAGTCAATGTCTAGCCTGGTATCTAGACTGAACTAAACTGTTTCATGTTTCACCTCATCTGTTTGCGTAATACATAGACCGCATGAAGGGGCAAGTGGTCTCTACACAGACTCTCTCTAGTGGGATAACATCCTGTACCAAGGCTGTCTATGAGACAGCTTCGGCTACGCCTCCTCCATGAGGGCCCAAGCAATGTCAGTAGCGTTCCTCAGTGAGATTTCCATACTGGACGTTTGCAGCGCAGCCATGTGGTCGCTCATACATCCATTTGCAGATGGTTATGCTATTACCACATCTTCCAGAGTGGACACAGGCCTCGGAAGGGCAGTCCTGAGATCCCTATTGCAGTAGACTCTGAGCCCTGCCTCTGGGTTGGGGTATTGCTCACAGGTCTCCTAAGTGGAATACACGTCTGCATCTACTCGAAGAAGAAGAAATGGTTACTTACTGTCACTGTGGTTCTTCAAGATGTGATGCAGACATGTATTCCAAGACACACCCTCTGTCCCCTCTGAATTGGAGTGTACTCTCAGGGGCTTTCAGTGCAAAGGAACTGAAGGGAGTTGGAGTGGCACTGCCTCATGTAGCCAGGGAAGGGACCACAGCCATGAGGAGCAAGTCCTGTCCCTCTATGGGTACTGCCAGGCAAAAGTGTCTGGCTCTGGCACACTGAGCACGCACACATCTAAGTGTAATACACATCTGTCTCATGTCTCAAAGTTACAGTAAGTAACTGTTTCTTTCCATCCACTTTTGACCCACCCCACCTCCAATGTCCATCTTTATGCTGTATTCTTTGTTGCTGTAGCATTCATACAGATTCAGGCAGACAGTAAGTGCATTGACCTGTATGCAAAAGATCATGGACAAAAATTTGACTATCATAAGTATTATGAGAGTATGTTTTATATATGCCGTAAACTTGCAACATTCTTATTACTTGCAATATTTTCATCTTGGATTTTAATAACCTAAGGCAAAGCTTAAAATGACTCAGACAGCCCTCAAAATAAAGATATTGACTGTTAAATACATGGTGTATTTATGCACTGATCTAAAGTAGAAGCATAAGAATATACGTCAGCCTTTTACAGTGCAGAAAGTCTATGTGATGTAGTCATTGCTTTCTTTACAAATACTGGAATATATCCTAATTTTTGGAGGGAGATGGCAGGATTTCTGGTACCAGCCATGAGAGACTACGGTTCTTAAAAACCTTCTTCTAAATCTCCTACTATGCCTAAATTGGCCAATACTGTAATTTCACCTCAAGCTCATCTTATTCTCAGGTATCATCATGGCAGATGCTCTGTAAAAGCCCTGATGGCTAGACAGATAATCTGAGTCTTCCAGGTAAAGAAAAAGCATCACAGTGTAACATTTGCACAAATTAAATGCAGGCACTCTCAGTATCTAAGTGGAAAGGGCTAGTTTCCTGATCTGGCACATCCCTTTGTGCCATTGCTTTGTGTCTTCTACCGCTGAAAAAGAGAAAAAATACTTTTCTAAGGCCTTGTCTTCCCTAGGACTTTTCACATCATTTTCTAGCACTGGAGCTGGCAACAATAGAAGTAGACAGAGCACAGTCATTCCCCCCCACATCATACAGGTAGAATGACATAGGATAAAAGATATCTGTGCCACGTCTGTTCCAACTCTTCTACAGTTACTGACACCAGAGGAGCAGCACAGGTACTGTAAGAAAATGGTAAGAAAAATCCGAGTGTAGACGCATCCCTAATGTATTGTTGTGGTTTACATAGGAGTATTGCAAAAAATATGAAATAGTATTTCAGGAAGAGAGAGAGATTCTTGCAGAATAGTCTGTGAATCCAGACAGTTCATCAGGCAGTTCACCAAAGTGCTTGCTGTTCCCATTGGAAGTACTGAGAAATGGCAGATTAAGGCCTGTGAGGAAGGTTGAGGCTGCTCAGCAGAGGCTCAGCACAATTCAGGTTCAGGCTCTGCATTTGTATCCTGATCATTGTAAGAATTAAAGTCAGCAGAACAGTGTAGAAGAGCTGGCACTGGCAAACTCTTGTTTATCCTTGCCAAACATCTTGAAGATTGCAATCTTCTGTTTAAAGCCAAAGCTTGGTAGGAAGATCATAGTAGGAAACACAGGTTTTTGGGCTGGATCCTATAGTTTGATATTCTGGAATGTTATATGTAAATGCAGTGTGGTGACGGTGATATGAATGTCAGACCCACTCTTAGGAGAGAGAACTCAGCATTGTAGCAGAGGAAATGCTTTTACTCATTTCTGTATGTGTGCATCGAGAAAAGAGATGGAGGTGAACCTCAACTTCTCTCCTCACAGCAGTAATCATACCATAGCGATCTTCTCCCTGAACGAAAGGTACAAGACAATGGTACAAGGCAATGCATAGACACTTGAAGTGGGCACTAGCTTACTTGGTACGTACTCTAAATCTTTATATGGAGAAGCACATTCATTCGGATTTGTGTAACAAAATGAAAACTAGAATCTATGCATAATGTCTAGGAAAAGACAGTAACACACACCCTTAGACAGGCGCATGCTCTACAATGGTTTGCGGCCCAATGTCAAACAAATAATTTTTGTTGTAGCTGCACAGTTTGTTTTATAGACTTCTGCCAAAGAGTTATAAAGACTGAAATGTGTGCACCCCCTAGTTTTTGCAGTCACAGACAAAGAGATCCATATTATAGGTGGGTTGACTTGAAAGAGGAAGAGGTGAGTAATGGCATTGAAAGCTACACTTCTCATCTGGGTTTCCGGGGCCCTCTTGGGGGCTGCGAGTAGGTTTCAGGGTGTCCGCTAAAATAAATCAGAGAGCATACAAAAAATAAAAGCCATTTCATCACGCACTATTTGGATACATTGCTTTTTTTTTCGCTTTTTTTTTTTAAACCAGAGAGCATGTTAATGATTCTGTATGATATGCCGAAACCTGTTGGCTTCAGCAAGGCCAGCATTAGGGGGTAGCAAGCAGAGCAATTGCCCAGGGCCCTATGACACAGGGGGCCCCACGCGGTGGGGCATGGGGTTGAGCCCTGAGTGGTAGGACTCAGGCATACACTAATATTTGAACATAATATTCATTTTTTATTTTTTTGCACCTATATTATCCATTTCTTTTTTACATTATGTGTGTGTTTAACTATATAACTATCAATTTAATACATCTTTTAATCTACTGGATACATAGAAAACCAGTTGTTGTGACACAGGGAGGCTGTGGAGTTTTTATAGCATGTTGCGGGGCCTCAGAAAGAAAAAGGTTGAGAACCCCTGGTCTAAGGGATGCCATTTCCTATCTAGGTATTTTACATTCCTCTCATCGTTACAGTATCCAAGTGCCTGACATACATGGAGTCTATTCTCACAGCCGTCCTGTGAGATAGGGAAGCATTATCATCCCCTTTGTACAGATGGGGGCTGGGGCACAGAGAAATGAAGTGACTTGCCCAGACAAACATAGGAAATCTGTGGCAGAACCAGGAATGAAATCAGCTCTTCAGTGCTTTAAGCACAAGACTCCTTCCTTATCTGGGGAAGTTAGTGATCAAAACTGGGCAGCATCCAGCATCAAGTATATCTTTAAGCTTCACAGATAAATGAAATGGCTAAAACAGTCTCACGTCTCTCAGAACGATTTAAGAAATGGAAGACAGTGGACAAAAAACAGCAATGGTCCAGTGTTTTTCTCCTGTCTAACCTATACAGTGGGAAACCGTGGCACTCCTTCTGCACACTGTAGTTTCCCTGGATGGGTCTGAGCTAAAGAGTCACACTTTCAATAACTAAATGTAAGATGATCTTGTAGACAAAATGGTATGCTAAATTACACAACCGTTGTATCCAAAGTGTGATTTGAAGTTAAAATTCCCCTCGGAACTCTCCTTAAATATATTGAGGTTTTTCTTTTCTTTAATATGATCACATACCTTCTTTTCTCACAGGTAAATAGAGAAACGAATAGAATATGTCTGTTTCTCTCTGGAGATGTAGAATACCCTGAAGTACTCCCTTTCCCCAATGCCTAACAAATCTCCAGTGTTTTAAGACTATTTTTACAAGAAGAATAATTTGATAAGGCTTACTTTTCCATAAAAACTATGCAGACCTCAAGCTGCTTAGTATTCATACATGTACTGGATAATGATGACGATGTGATTAAGGTAAATGAGAATTTTTAACTGAGATAACTAGTTTGTAAATATATTTCCTTGATTGTACTGCACTGCTATGGTAATAATCAGTCTGTGCTACTGGTCTTAATGTCACTACTTTTAAACTATTTTAAAACAAAAGTTAGTAAGAGTTTTGAATGTGTGTGCTGCAAATGAAATCCTACTGTTGAGAACAAAAGATATGCTACGTGAGGTAGGACTTTTTGTCATATTTATTGCGTCTAATGACTGTGAAGATAGATTGTCCAAAAAAATACCTAGGTAACCTAATAGTTACAACAGGGCATTTTAGTAGCTCTCACGGTCTTTTTGCCAGTTTTTCCAATTTTACTTTAAAAAACCTCAAACACATGCTGTTCTCACTGAAGCAGGTGCTTTCTTCATCTTTTGCTGCATTCCACCCCATTCTTGGGTTTTTGCAGTCTTAAAGTGTGTCCACTTGTATACAGGGAGATGTGGGGGGGCGGAGGGAAGGGGTGCCCTAGAAGTGCAGAATGAATTGCAGAGATACATACTTACTTTTTTTTTTTTTTAGTAAATATTGAAAATCCTGTCCAATTGATGCAAAAATTTTATGACTTGGTCCATTAAATTGTAAATATCATGTTAATTTGTAGACATGTGCTAGTGGAACATATGGAAAAATAGGAATGTGTTAGAAAAGTAGGTATTTGCAGACACTAATGAAGTTAATTGCTCTATTTTGGGTACCTTATTTTCCCAAATCCCCAAAAGAATGGACTTTTCTATTTCTTTCATTAAAAATAAGTTTGATATATTTAATATTGTAACCTTTTTTCTCCCTGGTTTTCTATACATAGAAGTTATTTATAGAGCCACTCTTAGGAATCCAGTACTAGTAAGCATATTAGTAAGCTGAAAGTTGTAAGGAGGGTGCCAATATTATAAAATTAAAAAACGCTACTAGCCATACATTGATATGATTTAAGCTTTTATAGCTTATCATTATTTCCCTTTCAGTTTCTTTTTTGATTACATAGCAAAAACCTATTTTCTCCATTTATAAAAACGTGTAGGTTAAAGCACACGGAATAATTATTGCAGGGGAGAATTGAATTTTAAATAGCAGTAGCTAAACAGATTTTGATTGGTTGGATTACACGCTAAGCTTCCAGTGAAACATCAGCAGCATGCAATGATAGCTATGAGTTATAGTCTGTGAATAGATAATTTCACTTAAATTGGGTTTTTTATGGGGATTAAAAAAAAGCTAAAAACTAAATATTCTGCTGTTTACCAAAGTGTGCTTTTTAAAATGTAATATTTATATTTATGGTGGCACCTAGGAATATTTTGGTGAATACTAAATGTTGCAAAGGATTCTGGGACACTTTTGCTGTAATGTCATCACTGACGTATTGCATTTGTATTGATTTTCCATGGTACTTTCTGTATCTGGATGACTGAATTTGAGGCAAATACTTATGGTTTCAAAGGATTTGGATAATGTTGCGCTGGTTGGAAATCTCTTTGAATGCTGTGTTGCAAAGAGACAAAGACACAGTTTCAATGCATTTATTAGGCCCCTGCTGGAGGAGCAAGGAACAATAAACCATCTTTTTTAAGTTAGGAGATCTTGGAACAAGCTGCTCTAATAAATCCTGGGTTTAAGAAGAGTGGTACGTGCTGCAGTGGTGAAGTTGTTTGTTCATCTGGAATGTATTAGAATCTTGATTAATAAGAAGACATCTGCAGTTTTACATAAAAAGCAGAGCGGGCAGTTTTGCTGTTGTCAATGAAAATGGGGGAAGAAAAGCCAAATGTATACAGTGTTGTTGTTTAGCTTTCATTTCCACGAATTATTATTATTATTTATTGCTAACAACAAAGCAAATTGGTGTCATGTTATATCATGAAGGACTGCAAAGCAGTTTATATTTCACGGACTTTATGGGCCTTATCTGATCTCATACCAATGTACTGTATATCAGAAGTAAAACCACTGAAGTCAATGGAGTTACACTGGTGTAAAAGTGGCTTAAGTGAGATCATAATTGGGACCATGACCTCCAGACATATCTTTCCTAGGAAACAAATCTTAAGCTTTGGAGTAGCTGATGACCCTCTGTTAGATGAGGGTGTAAGTAGGGTGAACAAATCAGATCACTAAATAAGACAAAAGTCGTCAAAGTCTGAAAACCAACCAAAAACACCTAACTACCTCTGCAATTATTAAAAAAATAACATGATGCTTGAATGGAAGCCAATGCAGTTTTTTTTTTTAAATGGAGTGTTATAATTGGAATACATAATTTAGCAGAGAAAATAGAACTATTGTCAACAAAGTTTTAGGCAAATTGGTTCCTATTTAGAAATTGGGGAGTCCAGTGAACAAATAATTACTGCAATAATTGCAGGAAATCACAAATACATTGTTATCAGTCCATAAATGTGGAAATTCTGACAAGATGAAAATAACTCACTTCAACAAAAAAGGGTGATAATGTTAATTGAGAATAAAAAAAGAGTACTCAAGTAATACATCAGCAGTGTATTCAGTAGAAGAAAGCAAGTTGATTGTTGCCAAAAATGATTAAGAATGGGGGGAGAATTTTCACTACCTAGTGCTGAAATCCTGACCAAAGCAGTTTGACCCTTTTGGCACTGAGAATATTTAGTCATCCAGTGCATGATGGCTGAAAGACAAAAGAGATGTATTTTTACAGTTGAAAGTTTTCTAGAGTCAAATTTGAAAACAAAAATCCACTGACCTATTAAAATATGGAACATGGAACATATTTTAATACAGAGGTTATCTTGCCAACAACTTCCCTCCCTTTCTTGATTGTATAACATCTCTGTGGCAACTAGAGCAGTTGCTAATAAAGAAAAGTAATATTAGGCTAGCAGTTTAAAAGGGAGGTGATTGGAAGCAGAGCATTTTCCATGAGGAATCTTCAGTTCTGGAACTCAGTCCCTGCTTCCTGGCTCAACACAGCCTGGATTTGTTGACCTCATGTGGTTTTTATGGGAAGGGTGACTTGAGGCATATTTCTTTCGAGTTAATTACAGGAGCAATTTGTATTTTAGAACACATTGATAGCTTCGTGAAGGAAGGTAAATCTTTCTTTTTAGATATTTATCCATTTGTTTATATGTTCCTTAGAGTCCTAAATAGGCACTTTAAAATAAATTTAATATACATAAATTAAATTGTTAGGCATTCAGATTTGGCACTGATGAACTCCATAGAAATACTTATTAATGTAAAATAAAATGACAATGTGCCCCAAAACTTTGGATATAATATTTATCAATTGGAAATTAAAAACATTCCTAGGATAGAAGGACTTATTCAATGCAACATAGCAAAGGCAGAAACTGCCATAATAGCATTAACATGGGGGAGATGCAGTCAACCCCTTGAGCTCTAGTACTTGAATTAGTAAACTCTGAGAAGTTATCGTGAGTTGAGTTTTTTCTTTGTGAGCCCAAGTAAAATAGCCATTTGTTTTCAATTAGGTCTGTCAAGCAATTAAAAATATAATCCCCATTAATCACACTGTTAAACCATAATAGAATGCCATTTATTTAAATATTTTTGGGTGTTTTCCACATTTTCAAATATATTGGTTTCAATTATAACACAGAATACAAAGTATACAGTGCTTACTTTATTTTGATTACAAATATTTGCACTGTAAAAAACAAAAATTGTATTTTTCAGTTCACCTAATACAAGTACTGTAGTGCAATCTCTTTATCATGAAAGTTGAATTTACAAATGAAGAACTATGTACAAAAAATAGCTGCATTCAAGAATAAAATAATGTAAAACTTTATAGCCTACAAGTCCACTCAATCCTATTTCTTGTTCAGCCAATCGCTCAGACAAACAAATTTGTTTATATTTGCAGGAGATAATACTGCCTGCTTCTTGTTCAAAATGTCACTTGAAAGTGAGAACAGGTGTTTGCATGGCACTGCTGTAGCCAGCATCGCAAGATATTTACGTGCCAGATGCGCTAAAGATTCATATATCCCTTCATGCTTCTGCACCATTCCAGAGGACATACGTCCATGCTGATGATGGGTTCTGCTCAATAACGATACAAAGCAGAGGGGACCAATGCAAGTTCATTTTCAGCATCTGAGTCAGATGCCACCAGCAGAAGGTTGATTTTTCTTTTTTGGTGTTTTGGGTTCTGTAATTTCCACATTGGAGTGTTGCTCTTTTAAGACTTATGACAGCATGCTCCACACCTCATCCCTCTGAGATTTTGGAAGGCACTTCAGATTCTTAAACCTTGGGTCGAGTGCTGTAGCTATCTTTAGAAGTCTCACATTGGTACCTTCTTTGCAATTTGTCAAATCTGCAGTGAAAGTGTCTTAAAATGAACAACATGTGCTGAGTCATCATCCAAAACTACTATAACATGAAATATATGCAGAATGCGGGTAAAATCGAGCTGGAGACATACAATTCTCCCCTCCAGGAGTTCAGTCATAAATTTAATGAACATATTACTTTTTTAACGAGAGTCATCAGCATGGAAGCATGTCTTTGGAATGGTGGCCGAAGCATGAAGGGGCATACGAATGTTTAGCATATCTGGCACGTAGATATCTTGCAGTGCCAGCTAAAAAAGTCCCATGCAAATGCCTGTTCTCGCTTTCTTCTGACATTGTAAATAAGAAGTGAGCAGTGTTATCTCCCGTAAATGTAAACAAACTGGTTTGTCTTAACGACTGGCTGGGTGAGAAGTAGGACTAAGTGGACTTGTAGGCTTTAAAGTTCTTCATTGTTTTGTTTTTGAGTGCAGTTATGTAACAAAAAAAAATCTACATTTGTAAGTTGCACTTTCACGATAAAGAGACTGCCCTACATACTTGTCTGAGGCGAACTGAAAAATACTGTTTCTTTTGTTTATTATTTTTACAGTGCAAATATTTTTAATAAAAATAATATAAAGTGAGCAGTGTACACTTTGTATTTTGTGTTGTAACTGAAATACATCTAGTTGAAAATGTAGAAAAACATCCAAAAATATTTAATAAATTTCAATTGGTATTCTGTTGTTTAACAGTGTGATTAAAACGATGATTAATTGCAATTATTTTTTTAATTGCAATTAATTTTTTTGAGTTAATCGCTAATTCAACAGCCCTATTTTGAATATTACCATTAGGCTTCCCAGCACAAAGTTTAAATAAACCTACATCTAGTCAGATCTAGACCAAGGATAAAATACTGCCCCTGTTGAAGTCAATGGCAAAACTCCTGTTGCCTTCAGTGGGACTGGGATTTCATTCTGAATCTGTAGTTTTGAGGATCCTGCAGTATTTCTGTAACATAATAATATAGCAAACAGATTAGCATTCAAAGTAGTGCCTGACTCCTTTGTAGCTGGTCCTGCTCCATACCAGCTGCATATCTCTGTTAACATTTCATTGATTCTGTTGGCTTGTTAGGGTGTTCTGGGCATGTTCTGAGCATTGCAAGCATATTGTACGTAGCACACCTGGAATGTGAGGCTGCAGTGAAGCAGTTAAGATCTAGAAAAAGTATTTTTTTTCTCCAACAGGCTTCCAATTATAAGAAATCCAAAAATGATAGACAATTGCAGAAAATGAGGATCCAGAAATGATCAGTTGTTATTAAAATCTTCATTGAAATGTTAGAATAACACCTCATGACAAAACAAAATCAGGGACAAGATTTTGTTCATGTCTGGGGATTAAGATAATTTGGTGTGGTTCAAACCATCATTTATAACTGAACAAAATCTTGTAATTTGTGAAGAAGGAAAATCAGTCTGCAAGTTCAGATCACTTCAAGGTAATGAGTTTGTATCAAAATAAAGACAGAGTTGGAAATTTCACTTAAAAACAAAATAGTAAGCTTCAGAGTCTGGTAATCCATGACTCAAGTAGCAGGCATTGGAGCCAAGGAAACAAAAGCCAAGTATTCAAAGGAAGAAAAGTCAGGGAGAGTATAGCCTTTCATCAACCATTCCACTCTCTAAATAGCAGCCCCAGAATATTACCACCACGTCGTGAAGTCCAAGCTTGTGATAGAACAAGACCCAGAGGACCGTGCCCGTTGTAATAAAAGTACATGTAAAAAGCTTGCAACTGTTTCATGTGGCATGCAGCCTGGTTAATCGGGATTGTTTGCAGACTGATACAGAGTCAGTAGTTGTTTGCTGTGATATTTTTCATATTTCTTTGCCAAGTAGATCACGATTGGACCAGACTGTCGTTGATCTCTGATGTATCCATGTTAGAGCAGGATGGGGTGAATAAGCAGTTTGACTTGACTGAGTTTCAGGGTTTTTTTTGGTTTAGCTTATGCCCGCTATGACTGAGGTTAAGGGTGCTGGAACAATTTTTATAGTGGGGATGCTGAGAGCCATTAAACCAAACTGTAAACCCTGTGTATAATAGAAACCACTTCAAGCCAGTTCCAGCACCTATGTTCCAACAACCCTAGTTCCAGCACCTATGGCTGGGGGTAGGACTTTGCCCTTGCTTGCTAGTGAATGTGTGAGGGGAGGCTTTGCTTTTCATTTGATGTAAATGATTAGTGCCTCATTCCAAGATTAGTATATACCAATGGTCAAGAGTGGCCAGTGATCAGTATCCTAATATGTCTTCACCAGCAAGAAGGAGCACATTTCCATACCAGTGGTAATGAATATCCAGTTTATCTGAATAGTCTTGCCTATTTATCTTGAACATGGACCTTACCATAGTCCCCGGGCCTTTGTTTCATCTAGGCTAGACTACTGTAATGTGATCCTAATTGGGTATGCCTTGAAAATGATCCAGAGGCTGCCACTTCCTCTTTAGGATAGGAGCAGAGAGAATATCTGAAAACTGATATGCTAGAAAATACAATCCAAGGTCTCACTGTATAAAGCCTTTCAAAATCTAGGCTCTAAATGCTTGCGCAATAGCCTCGCACTCCACTTCTCTGCCTGGCAGTTACACTCAGTTGGATCTGGTCCGCTTTTTCTCAGTAGTTTCAATAAGGAGTAGGCCGGGGCAAGTTTTTCTTGTCCTCGTTTGTGGAACTCCCTCCCAGAGGTGGCTGCCAAAGCCCCTTGCTGGCTGCCTTTAAGGCATGCTGCAAGCCCTGTTTATTTCAGTTGGCCTATCCTTGACTGTTTTATGGGCTCCCTCCCTTTGTTTTTACATCTGCTACCCTTTTGTTTTTCCCTTTCCTCAAAGTATTTAGGAATTGAATCTTTTGGGGGTAGGAGCGTCTCTTTAATTCAGTCCATGCAATGTACTGTAACTTGCTATTAGATTTTGTTTCCCATTTTTAATGTCATATTTGGTTCTTTATGTTACAGCACAGAGATGTCTTACAGTTGGAGCCTTACAAATCATCAAATAAATAAAGTTTCATTTAGTGAAAGAAGGGTATGTCCAATATTGAAGTACAATTAGACCTGCTTATGGTGAAATTTAGTTTCAAGGAAATACAAAGAAAGACCAAAACTGATCCAATGCAGGGCAACATGCAAACTGTAATTCCAGTCATACTGAACTTCTATGTACCACAGTGCTTATTTTTGAATAAAAGTTCTGCTATATGTAGTCAATAAGAAATGTAGCATTTAGATTTTGCTTTACCTAATAGGCCAACCACTGATTAGTTTTAGGAATAGGTTAAGCATTTATATGCTGCTATGGAGACTGATTATGCTGTGAGGTCCAGTATCAACAAAATAGAAGTCAAAACATGAGCACAGTCAGGAAATCTTGTACAGTAGGTGATAAATAATTATTTGGTTCATTGGCCACTTTCAGTGAGTCAAGAGGAAGCGCGTAATTGTAATCCCAGGGTACAATATATTGTGGGCCTACCATCAAATGCTAGGAATAAGACAGCATGTGTTTTACATTCCACATCAAATACTTTAACCCCATCACCTATTTTGTTTACCTTTACCTCCATAGGTTCATCACATGAAGAAATAAAAATGGGGAATTCATTATTACTACTTTATCATTTGCATTATGTAAGCTACCCATTGTGCTAGGCATTGTACAGACAGACAGAAAAAAGACCTACCACAAGTGCTTACAGTCTGGTTTGTGATAAGATCAAACAGGTGGATGATACAAACGAACAAGTGGGGGGGAGGAGGAGGAATAGCAAAGCAAGCACTGTTTAAGAAGCAGAGATCTCAACTCAACAACCTCTTAGACATTGTCATCTGGAAATGCTTTATGGGCTGTTGTAATAATTGGTACTACAGCAGAAGGATGAGTCCGGGTATAATGTCATTCCACTTTCCTGAACTTGGGGAATCCAATAAGTTACAGATCATGAATCTAAGCAAATCACAATTGTAAAATATTATTTAAAAACAGGACATTGAGAGAAGCCTGGTCCTGCAAAACAGTAAAATTATTAATCACTTGAATAATCCACATTAATCAGTACTGCTCAGTAGCAAAATTATCAATCAACTTGATGATCCAAGCAACCTTCCAAGGAAATGAGTCTACTTGGAATTTAAAAAGTGATAATGAAAAGATATAATGGAGAGAAAAATGACTGAGGAAAGATATAGAAACTCCTCAAAACCAGCTTTAATTCTGTCTCATTGTCACCAAGATGGCCATCCTCAATAGGACCAAAAGTGTGTACTCAGCCTTAGTCTCAGAGCAAAAGATCTATGTCTACACTGCACTTTTGTTGATAAACTTTTGTCAGGCAATTGGGCGTGGAAAAACCTGACCAACAAAAGTTTTACCGATGAAAAGCGCTGGTGTGGACAACACTTTGTTGGCAGGAGATGCTCTCCCGCTGACAAGACTACTGTCGCTTGTTGGGGATCGTTTTATTTTGCCAGCAGGAGAGCTCTCTCTTGCCGGCAAAGACCAGCAACACAGGAGACCTTACAGCAGCACAGCTGTACCTCTGTAAGGTATGCAGTGTAGACATAGCCTAAAGCATCGCTTTCTTCCAACCTTGAGAAAAAAGAATCCCTCCAAAAATAAGGCTAAAGATCAAAAGAAAGAAGTCAGTAAGTAATACAGGGGAAATACCCCCAAAACAAAACAGGTGTAAATGAAACCAGAGAGCCTTGGAAATCTGAGAGGTTATACTTAACATTGCTAAGCGTACAGTTAGTAAAAACAAAAAATTAAAATGCAACGAAAACAGCACATATTTAATGTGCTGGGAGAGAGGGGGGAAATGGCAGGCTATTAAAAGGACCCAAACAGCAACTTCAGGGCAGTGCCAGAAGCCATCTTGTGCCAGCTGATTTAAATGAATAATCTGGGATGTACTGCACAGCTATATCATTGAAGCAAAGAAAATATTGTGCAGAATAGTAAGCAAAATTTAGACTCTGGACCAACATATTTTAAATACTGGAAGTGGTAGATAATAATTGTCTGTGATCCTGCAGTGCTTCATAGACAAGAAAAGAACGACAGACTAACTTGCCTCTGATGAAGACCAAAACCAATTTTTTTTTTTTTTTGGGCAGCTATATGGATGGATAACTGAAAACTTCTGAACATAAAATTATAGGATACAGAGACTGGAGTTTAATTAGTAGTTTGTGTAATCAGTTAATGGCATTTCCACTGTTCAAAATGGACAGTAACTTTTTCATTCACTTGGAGAAGTGAGTTCCTCTGCTGTCCTAGAACATTCCTGTTTTTCTGGCTCAGCAGAGCTGAAACTTTTAGAATTTCAGGAAAAGATGGCAAAAAATCTGACTAGAAAGGATCTTTAGTTTGTAGAGCTGGTTGATGACACAGGCTATTGAGTCCTTACAGAGAATTGTTTGTCTTCTGGTTTTAGATGGCTTTAATTCCTCCAAATTGCTCCTTGAATAATAGGAAAAAGGCAATTTGAATTTCAGTGACAGATTGGACATAACAGGTTGCAACTATTAGGTCTAATTTTACCATACTGAGAAATAAAATTGCCTAAACATAAACATCGATCACTGATGCAGTAAATTAATTTGTACAGAAAAAGTAGTTTAACTGCAGTGCACATTAAACATAGAAAATTTTCAGAATTACTGCTCTCTGAATTAATTTGTACACTTGTTTACTTGTTAAAAGCATGGCGTAAATTCTTTTCTCTTTTTTTTTCCTGGTAAGTTCACATTGTAAAAGGTGAAGACAATCATACTGATTGTTCAAAATGAACAGGTTCAATTTTCTAAACTATTATGAGCATAACTTAGGTTATGGTTTGCTTCTGAACAAGTTAATAGAATTTCTAAAGATCTCTCTGAAATACTGTTTCATGCTAGCAAGGCAAACATGGCATTTTAATAGGCCTGAATTATGTTTTGTTAAGAATTGGTAGTGTGAAGTAATTAAAAAGTTTTATGATTTGCTTCAGCAATGAGTTTACATTCACATGTGCCCTCAGGCTTATTTAAACCATGAAAATCTTTCAGACTGCTTCTTAAAAATATTATATCTGTGTTTCCTTCCTTACACTGCCTCCTCCTTCTTCCTCAAAAACTATTTTAAATACTGTACACTATAATAAAACTTTAACATACCGTCTAGAAACTTTACAGTTTCAGCCACTCAGCAAAGTGTCTACCTGCTGAACTTTTTATTTCATTATTGCATTTTACTTTTAATGTAAGGGAACACATTTTCATTATTCTTGACCTACAGCTATAATTATATTGCTGCTAATCACATGTAATCACAAATTACATATAAGCTTTTTTAAAAGGTTGTCTAAACCACAGTGGAACTGGAGCTGCCACTGTGGTTCATTTTGATGGTATCTGGTGTCTACTATTTTCAAGGACAGTAGTTCGATTCAAATACAGTTCTGATAAGTGGCAGGTTTTCATGTCTTTAATGCCCTGACAAGGGCATCGCTCTCAGGAGAGAGAGGTGAAACCAGTTGGAAAGAGGATTCCTTCTCTTCTCCTTTGTGCTGACACACCAAGATAATGGACAATTAATAGAGAACCTTCTCTGCAGGGAAAGTCTTGGGTTCTCACAAATATAAAAGTGCCCAGGGGGTGCTGAGATACAAAGGGGAAAGGGAGAAATAAAAACAAAGTATTAAACACACAAATAAAATGTTTAATAACTGTTCACTTACTGCTTTTTCACCTGAGATTATGGTGAATGATCCGTACAATCAGTATCAGCAGCCTGAACTGCTTTTTAGATCTGGTTCACTATTTGACATTAAATGTTACAGAAATCTTTCCATTTTTATAGCTATGGCTGTCGTTTCAGTGGCAAGCAAGAGGGCTGGGTTCTATATTTTTCTTTTCTTTGATACTAGTTATGTGGTTAAGTTACAGCTGGGTGCTATAATTGACTAGTTATGTCATGCTGTTTAGTCACGAAAGCATGTTATGGAGGAGAAACCTGAATAAACTGTCTCCTTTCCAGATTTTCCAGTCCCATAAGAGACTTGCAGGATGTTCTTCAGATTTTCTTTCAGGGAAGCTATTTTACTGCATCATAGTTTACATAATACAGATGTTTACATAATACAGATGTTACATACATAGTTTACATAATTCAGATGGTCAGTTTCATTCACTGACCCTTTATGTTTATGCTTTACTGTGTCCTGGTAGTCCAGTTCACTACCCTTGAGTGTCTGTAGCAAGCCAGAAAAGTGCTGCTCTCTTTTGTGTGCAATCTTCTGCTCTGCTCAGATACTTCCAGAGTAATCCCCCCACGTAGGGTCATGTAGGGGAGGAGTCACAGAGGTCAACTACAATTGCTCACACTTAGGAGTCAACAGGCAAACTACCTTGGGGATTATTACAATGCCTGCCTGTATGCTGTTCCTCTGCACCAGATTTAGTGACTGATGATGTGCTCATGTGCCTCTGTATCCAAGTATATAGAGAAAAGACATACAACATTTCCTGAAGTTAGACAAACCAAAGATTAGTCTAAACTGAGAATGGAACAGGTTAACTTTTCTTTCTCTCCCCTAAGCTTTCATTTGTCTCTAGCAGTACTGAGCTGTCAATATAGTGTACAGCTTCTGATAAGTATGGGTTCTCCTAAGCTTGAAGAGATCTGTCTGATAAGATAAGATGGCCTTAAAAAAAAGAGAGAGAGAGAGAGAGAGAGAGAGAGAAAGTACGTTAACTGCTTTGACTGCAAAATACCCCCTGGTAGCCAGAGATAAGACACCTTGAGCTGTTCGGAAGACCTTAGACAGGATGTAAATGAAGCCAATAAAAAAAACTCATTTCAAATCCAGCAACTATTCTGCTCTACTCTTCTTTCTAGCCCTGACAGAAAAAGGCTTAATTTACTGTATTTCACACCATGCTTCCATTCTAAACTGAGGAAGCTGCAAAGGGTTGTTTTACTTACAGGTTTTTAACAAAGCAAAGATATCTAAATTTCTGGACAAGATTCTATTTCAGACAGTTAATCATGAGTTTCAGCAGGCTTTCCAAAATGGAACTAAACGTAAGAAAAGAATAATGTTGCCTTTTAAAAAGAATCTCTCCTTCCTATTTAGAGTTAAATTAAACCACCCAAACAAACTTTTATAAAAGTACTATTAAAGATCTGAATTAAACTTTACATTTTTTAAATGTAAGAAGTTCAACTGACTGTGCGTCCCTTACTACTTTACCTATGTGTGCTTCAGTGTTCTGGAAACTGTGAGCATAATTGATATGATTTCCTTGTATTTACATAAGATAGTGTTAATTTTTGTTCTTATCAGTTTTTGATCTTGCATCCACGTCGGGCTGCTGAGCCCATCAGATCTCATTTACAGTAGCTAAGAAGGGTTAGGTCTGGCCAGTAGTTGGATTGGAGATGTCACACCACTCTTGACCTCACTTGTTCCACTTGCACTTGCCCTTCACCCATCGACACATGCTCTCATCCACACGGTTGTTCACCTTCAGGCTCCAGTCAGGCTCTTTACTTCCTCCTCCCCTCCAGGGAAAAGAGCAGTGGGTCGAGCTTGGCCCTCTGTTTCCCTGTACTTTTTCTCCCTTTCCACCACACTTCACATCTCACTGACCTGAAAAAAAAGGTGCAAGGATGATTTTATCCTGCACTGTCTGTAGCTGCTGCTAGAAAATGTATTTGCCACCTACTACCTTGCTGTCAATGCACCACACTAGTGTAAAAAGTGAAGTGACTTGTACTGATGCAGCTTACACTGGTTTCAAACTGAACTAAGCTTCGCCAGGGCAAGTCACTTTTTACGCTCGTTCAGCATGTCTACGCTAAGAGTTTGCACCAGTGCATCTATGCTGGGGCGAAACCCCCCAGTGTGAATACGGACTGCTAACTTGGATGAAAGGTACCACCCATCCCTGCCATGAAAAGGAGTAAGCCGTTGTGTATTGTTTATTTACTGTGTTTAATTCTATCATACTCTCAAATAATGTAACTTACTAGACTGCTTTTGCTTTATTATCGCTACCCTTTCTCTTTCTCCTTTAAGAGATCACAGTATGTCTTTTCCTTGTATTGTTTTTTATCTCCTCCCCTATATTTTGCCTGACTCTCTTCCCCCCATCCAAATGTATCTAGCTCTCAATACACTACCTCTCTTTTCTCACTTTTCCCATCAGTTTGTTCTTCCTGCCCATACCCATCCACTTGCCCACACACCTGTTCACCACCATGCATCCTGTCATTCAAAGGACTAGATAGCGCATAGCTTAAAGATTGAACATGAGGACTAAACTAAAAGAAGGGAATCGTCCAGGGGACGAGGCAAGCTTGTGCTTGGTTTTCTACCAAGGTGTTTTCCCTGAAACTTTATCAGGGACTCCATCTATTGTGTCAGCTCCCTGGTGGCTGGGAGAATGCGCATGTGATCATGGAGGCTTGTAGGGCAGATGGAAGGCTGTGCAGATAACTCTGGTCTCCAGCAGAATCTCCAAAGTTCTGCACATTTCAGGTGAAGAAAAGGAACAAACTCTGCCCCCTTCTCCTGCTCCCTTCTCCCCCCAAGCTCTGACTGCAGAATGGGAAGAAAACCCCCTGAGTACAAACATGCAAGACCAGATGTTCTTTTCTTCCTTTTCTGTGCTTGGCCTGGAGAGAAGAGGTGAGCAAAGATGGTCTCAATGCACTTTTGTACCTGGGTGGCCTCCCCACACTGCTTAGAGCAGACCCATTTTGCCAGCCTGTAGCAGCCATCTGAAAGCCATTATGTGATAGAGAATGTGTTGACTACACCTCCTCTTGCCCTGGATGTGCTTTGTATTCTCTCAGCTGCAAAGGTGGCACCATAAGTCCATTCAACTGGTTCTGTGCTGTTGGTGAATTGCCCTTATGTTGGGGGGGCTCATTTTGCTGCCTTTAAGCAGCCATTTGCTGTTGAATCAGTGACAAAGGGCTCTATTGCAGGGGAGAATCAGGGCCACAGTTTCCACTCCTATTCACAGTGGTAACTAGAGATAGTGAGTCTCAGCAAAAGCAGAGAATCTATGAAATCACTCAAGTCTAATAAAGAACCTGACCCATTTTCTCTCAGTCATTCATAGTTGTCCTTAAGAAACGGTGTCAACACTACTACTAGTAACAAACCATAATGATTATCTTCCTGCTGCAATTTTGCATGGAAGATGTCGTTAATCATTTGGTTTGTTTTAACACTTGGTGTTAAATTTTATATAAAGATTTCTAAGAGAAAATTAATATATTAAAATGTGCTTGGAGAGGGGTTTCCTTACCTCCCAATATCTTAATCTTTGACGTAATTGTTACGGGGATGACTTTTTCTGACCTTAGTTTCAGTGGAGCAGTGCTGGTGGTCTCTGACTCATATTATAGAAATTCAAACAACAACAGAAAAAGAAATAAAAACAGAGTGGAAGAAATGCAGTTTAAAAATTTTTTTTTGTTCTGTTTAAACTGGAGACAAATGTGTTCGTTGACTCACTTAGTACTTTTTAGTCTGAAATAAAGAGCCCCTGTAAATGAATTGTGTAACATGGGATTCTCAGTTATGGAACATGGTATAACAAGCTCGGAGTGTGGTGCCTGTCGTTAGTTATGTGTTGGGGAAGCACTGAAGAGTGATTCTACCCCAACAATTGAAAACTTCTTCCACGTCCACCACCCTCATTGCCTTCAAAAACACAAAGGCTTGGTTTCCTTAAATAAATTGGATGATGACTGTGGTCTCTAGCTAGTTGCACATCAGCTTTTATTGAGGTTAAAAGTGAACTGCTTAAGAATGCACTGTTTTCTCTTTAATTTGGCTGTTGAAGATGGAATTCACTGAGCTCCATCTGTTCAAATGAACTTTAAGTAACAAGCAAGGAAAAACGTTGATGTTCCTTTCCACATACGTAATAGTAATGTGTCTTATGAAGAAGGCATAATGATCTGGATACTTGGGTTGGCTTAGGAGAGCAGTATAGGAATGTTAGCGACTTACCTGGGCAATAAAGGGATTTTACAAAAAAGAGCATTTTTGAGGTCTAAGCTGTTGTTTCCGGGATCTGTTTTTTTTATCACAATATTTAAAATTTGGGGCGGAGAACCCCACCAACTGCTGCTGTCCGTGTAGAACCCCTTCAAGTGGCTCCCCCAGTAACCCAACTGTTAATGCATTTAATTGGTCCTCCAAGAGTAGTTTTGAAATAGTGATAGATTTTAAAAACATCTGTAAATTATAAATAATTTTTTAAAGTTCACATTTCTCTTTTGAATACCCATTACAGAGTATTAGTTTTCAAGTAGTTAAATAAGTTATGAGACAAATGAGTGAGTTTAATGTGGGACCATTGATGTGAAAAAAATGTGGTCGTTGTATTATTAAAGTTGCAGCTTTCCCAGAACTGTCTATATTTTGGGTCAGAATAAGTGGAGGAAATTGTGAAATAATGCATGTTTTGTTTAAGGTGATGTTAAACTTTAACAGTTTCCGACGATCCTATTAAAAAAGTATAAAACAATAGCTTTGTTAGACAACTCGCACATTGTGATACATTTTCTATCATGTTGACACATACCTGGAAGACCTGAGGATAATACTTCTGTGTACACACTTATCACAAATTGTACAGTATTGTTTTATATCAGTAATATCTAACCTCTTCATTTAACATTTGTTTTCACCTGCATGTTCCCATAAGATTCTTTATCTCATTTTCAAGGTAGCCCTGCAGACAATTAGCAGCAGTAATAATATAAAATCTGTCCAGCACTAAAACATGATATGGCCATTATAAGTAAACTATACAATTTATAATACCCACTCTACTCAAGTAACCACAAGAAAATGCAAAGATTTAACACATCAGAAGTCTTTGATCTTCCCAGTTATCTGACCTACCTAGCTGACATTTATTCTTTCAGTTTTTAACTTGAATTTTATATTGTAGGGGTCATCCTGAAAATTAGCAAGGGTGTGTGTTTGTGCGCATGTGAGCACGCGCACACAGCACAGCACCCAGCACAATGGGATCTTGGTCTGTGGCTGGGGTAATACATATAAATAATAACACACACATGCACGTACACATGCCTATATATAATTACACAACATATACTTGTGTGTGTGTGTGTGTGTATAAACAGTGTGCGTACATGTCCTGTGCTAGATATACTTGATTTGTCAGTATTTTTTAATATTCCCTTCAAAAGTAACCATTGTTGTAAATCTTGGTCCTGTTTAGGAAACCTTGCTATGTAGTACTTGCCCATACATCATGCTGAGTCCCATAAGGACAGTTATGTGACCAGTGTGCCGTTACAGTTAACTAGCCCAGGTAGCAAAAATATATCAGCAAGACCAGCGCTTGGGAAATGTCTGGGCATCTAAAGTATTGTATCTTTCTTGTTGGTTGTGCGATAATCCTGCAGTATTAGTTCTTTTCGGTGACTCTTCACTGCAGGTGAAGGAAAGGATTTTTCTTACAGTTATGGCCTAGAATTGGGAGTCAGAAGATCTGGGTTCTATTTCATCTCGATCACAGATTCCATTTGTGACCTGAGGACAATCACGTAGCTTCTCTGTGCTTCCGTAATCCCACCAGTAAAAATGGGGAGAATCCAGTAATGCTTGTGAAACTTAATTTATTAATCTTTGTAAACACCTGACAGTTGTGGATCAGAGGCAAAACGGACATTTTGTTATTTTTTTACGCTATTAAAAGGTTTGCTGCAATTTTTTCTAGAAACAAAGCTTGTGTTGTTTAAATTATATAGAAAAATAAGGCACAACAGAGCAACTCCTTCTTCTGCACTGCAGAATATTCCAGTGAAAACGTGTGTATGTCATGCACTTGCCCAGAGTCTAACTGCTCTTTTCTGAAGCAGCACTGTTCAGTCAGCAGCACCAGGGATCAGATCACTTTCAAGACTTCACAACTACTGAGGCTGGCACATGAGTGGCTGGCTGCTCGCACCACAGAGGTGCTTTGTACTCTGATGCTTCCCTACCCCCTACCCCCATGGAATAACTCCTTCTGGAATTACTTCACTTTTCTGTTAGTGAGCACTTTCCCCCAGAAATATGACTGAACAGGTGTTACTCTGCTACTAACTGAGTTTCCAGCTGTCCTCCTCCAACACAGACCAGGCAAAATCTGTTGTTTAGTGCTATTAGGCAGACTAGAGAACTATCAAGCCTGAGATGGAGGTCTTCCTTGCAGGATATGGCAGTTTTGTTGCCAGAAGATGGTCAGGAAGGCCTGGCTGGCTAACAAAGACAGTCCTTCAGCTGCTGGGTGTAGTTCCAGTTTTGCATCCCCTTTGGCAGCAGCACAGAGACTGCTGCAGTGTGGCCAGCCAGCAAAACTAGGAAATAAGGACCTCTTTTATTTACTCAGGCTGCTGAATCATGGGCATTTCTGTCTGCTTGGAGCAAAGTCAGGCAGCTCTACTTTCCACTGGAAGTCTCAGGAGTGTTTGGTACTTTCATCTCAGAGTGTTCACACACTTGTTTTAATGTGCTTTATGGAAATGGTGAAACTCAGCGAGTACAGTTGCTGTAGAAAAACATCTGCACTAACTATTCACACACACTTGCATCTTTAAATAGACTTTTTAGGCCTTGGAGCTGATTTCCAGAAAAGTTTTTCAGTTGTGAGAGCTAGAGCTCTCTTAGAGCCAGCTAGTGTGAAGTGACTGGTTCCAAAAATTAAAAATTTACATGGACATGTTAAGTGCATCACATTGAAACGCAGAATACTTGCCATAACACAAAAAAGGCATTTACAGTAAGTAGCACTTAGTGAGCACCGAAGGAAAAAAAAAATACAAGTCAATACAGAAAATATAGTTTAAAACCCCAAGAAATACTCTATAAAATTCTTAGGGTCGTATTTCGCCCTCCTAGATTTGCACATCTCCCATGGATTTCAGTGGCAGTTGTACATGTGCATCTGAAGGTACAGTTTTGTCCAAAGTGTTTTATAAAAAGCTTGTTAAACATTTAAAATTAATGTAGTAATGTTGATGTAGTTGAATGTGTAGATGTCTCTAAATTTATGCACATAGTTATATGCAGAGTAGCAACAAACTACTTATATTTTCTATTAGAGTGATTGTCAAAAAGGGATTTGGGGTCTATTCTCCTAACAGTAGGTGAAATTTACCCTCTCCGCACACAGCCAGATTTGAGTAGGGAATTCTGTGGGGATTGGAGAGGGTAAAATTCGCTACCCTGGCTGCAGGTCTGTTCAGAGTAGCTCTTCTGAGACTTCTGTAGCAGCCCATAGGTTAGAATAGCAGCTGCTGCAGTAGTGTAATCGAAGGTAAACTGGGATAAACTGAGTTCACCCACTTCTCATTTGGGGAATATGAGCTTTACTTTAGGTTTAGCCACTTCTTTTTTTACCACTACATGACTGAGCTACTGCTCTTCCTCACTTCCTATGTATGTTATGGCCGTGGAGTTATGGATCCTGTGACTCTTTCTTAATCGGCCCTAAACCTCACCAAGGTTACGTCTACACTGCACATCGCTGATGGTGGTGTGTAGCATACATGGAGCTACTCGCTGCAATGAAAAGGATGCGTCCACACTGAGCTGTGGAGCTACATGTGTCAATGAAAGACACTGGCAGCAGGGAAAGCTTTCGTTGCAGCGGGGAAAGCTGCCTGAGTCTTTCCTTGCTGCCGGAGCAATTTCTGGCAGTGTTGACGCGGCGCCCCTGCTTGGGCGAGCAGAGAGCGGTGAAGTGTATATATTCACATACATACCTACACCCTTCAGGCATATCTTTACTCGCCTAAGCGTGCCTCACTGGCTACCCTGCCATTTATGCCCCTGTTGGGGGGCTACGCATGTGTGTACACTCCATGCCATCAAAAGGCATGCAGTGTAGATGTAATTCAAGTGTGTTGGCCTGTTAAAGGCTGGCACAGAGTCTCCCCTTATGGCGAAAAGCACGTGCAGAAGCCTCTACCTCATCCCTTCGTGGTTGGTCTCCTTGTGGCCCTTTTCATGAAACCACACTGCAGCATTTAAGTGGTGTAGAGAGGAGTGTGTATAGAATTTTTAATTAGGAGCCTGGTATTGCCTTACACTGATGTTATCTGGGGGGATTCCCCATGTTTTAGTAGGCAAATAGCTCCTTTTATCACACTGAAGAAGTAAATTTCTCATTTTAAAATATAATTGCAGAAGTTAGTCTTTGCAAGTCTTAATTTTTTTTTAAATGAGATTTCTTTTTTTATGCTGAGGGTTATTGCACTGAATCATTTTGGACTTGGTTCATAAAAATGCTGCAAAGGAAAGGCTTTTGTACTCTATTAACCCCGTTCCCCTTCTGCTTTTTTTTTTACCTTGTATAAAAGCTAAAGGAGCATTCTCCAAACAAACAAAGGGACTTGGATGGGGGAGAAGGAAGGGGGCCACCATTTTCTTATATCTTGGTCACACCTGAACCTGGCCCTGCAGCTTGCTTGGCATCCATTCGAGATTTACAGGCTAAAGGGAACGGTTATGTAATAGGTAAAACCAGGCAGACAGTGGCCACAAGAAGAAAGTGATTTAGTACAGTGCCAGTGACCGTGCACTATTAATAACACATCTTGTATATTTCTCCAAACATTTATACAACAATATGTCATGCCTGGATAGGGTAATACAATTTAATACTAAATTTGGTTCCAAAATATGGTAGCCTAGGCAGTTGCAGACTACTTTTCTTTGCTCAGTTGCATGACACAAATTCCTGTTTACCTGCCAGCAGTGTATTGGTTCATCTGTCAGGCATGTATTTGATTTTTAAAGGACAAAGGGTGTGTGTGTGTGTGTTTATTTGTTTTAACAAAGCTTGCTGGAAAATTTCACTCAACATAAAATGGTGACAAAAATGTGTAAAGGTGGTCGGGGGGAGATTAAAAATTGAATTTTTTGTCCTGTTTTGCTACCTGCTCTAGTTTTTAAGCCAAAACCAGCCATTTGAAAGTGAAGAATGTAGATTTTCATCAGAAGGCTTGTGTGAATGAAGCAGCTGCTAGTGTAACAATTAAAAAAACCCAACTGTCCAGTAATTATTTAGTATCCATCCTGAACAATGAAAAGCTTTGTTAAATGTTTTAGTAGATGATAGGTTGTTAGTACCTGGAAGGAGTGATATTTTGAAAGAAAATAAACACCTTTGTCATCTGTTCAACAAGATGGTAGGATTGTTTGTTTGTAGCGCTGTTAAACAATAATAGGATACCATTTATTTAAATATTTTTGGATGTTTTCTACATTTTCAAATATATTGATTTCAATTTCAACACAGAACACAAATTATACAGTGCTCACTTCATATTTATTTTTATTACAAATATTTGCACTGTAAAAAAATGCAAAAGAAATAGTATTTTTCAATTCACCTAATACAAATACTACAGTGCAATCTCTTTGTCATGAAAGTTGAATTTACAAATGTAGAATTATGTACAAAAAAACCTGCATTCAAAAATAAAACAATGTAAAACTTTAGAGCCTACCAGTCCACTTAGACCTACTTCTTGTTCAGCCAATCACTCAGATGAACAAATTTGTTTACATTTGCAGGAGATAATGCAGCCTGCTTCTTGTTTAAAATGTCACCTGAAAGTGAGAACTGGCATTTGCATGGCACTTTTGTAGCTGGCATTGCAAGGTATTGATGTGCCAGATATGCTAAACATTTGTATGCCCCTTCATGCTTCGGCCACCAATCCAGAGGACGTGCTTCCTTGCTGATGACACTCGTTAAAAAATAATGTGTTAATTAAACTTGTGACTGAACTCCTTGGGGGGAGAATTGTATATCTTTTGCTCTGTTTTAGAATCATAGAATGTTAGGGTTGGAAGGGACCTCAGGAGATCATCTAGTCCAACCCCTGCTCAAAGCAGGACTAATCCCCAGCATTACCTGCATTCTGCCATATATTCATATTATAGTAATCTTGTATGATGACTCAGCACACAATCTGAACTATTGAACTCTTGGTGAGTATTGAAAGCAATCCAGGAGATTTTAATAGGATATTTTAAGAAAATGACATTGTTATGTTGGAAAAAAATCTCCCAGAATAGCTTCAATCAGAGTTGGCAACCCTACATGTAAATATATCATGATGCTGGCTACAACAATGCTATGTGGACGCCTGTTCTTGCTTTCAGGTGACGTAAACAAGAAGTGGGCAGCATTATCTTCTGCAAATGTAAACAAACTTGTTTGTCTGAGCGACTGGCTGAACAAGAAGGAAGACTGAGTGGACTTGTAGGGTCTAAAGTTTTACATTGTTTTGTTTTTGAGTGCAGTTATGTAACCAACAAAATCTATATTTATAAGTTGCACTTTCATGATAAAGATTGCACTACAGTACTTGTCTGAGGTGAGTTGCAAAATACAATTTCTTTTATCATTTTTACAGTGCAAATATTTGTAATAAAAATAATTATATAAAGTGAGCACCATACACTTTGTATTCTGTATTGTAATTGAAATCAATATGGTTGAAAATGTAGAAAAACATCAAAAAATTTCATTTTTAATACACTTCAATGGGTATTCTATTATTTAATAGTGCGATTAAAACTGCAATTAATCACAATTAGTTTTTTTAATCACGATTAATTTTTTTGAGTCAATTTGTTTAAATGTCTTTTCCGTAGGCCAATTGGATAGTGTGTGCTTGTGCGTATGCATGTGTCTGTGCGTGTGTGTATGTGTCATGTGTAGATAATTTGTAAAAACCTCTCTTTTAGAGTAATAAACAAGAGGATACAAAATGCAGTTTTCAACTTATATTGAAAAGCATTGTTGCAATGGGCAGGGTTCCAGGATTGGTGTTTGGTTGTTTTCTCAGAGTTAGATGGTTGCCATCTGGCATTGATAGTGAGATGGCGTTGTCATCAGTTTCTAGGGGCAGGAAAGGAATGAATCCTCATCTGTTTCCTGTGGATAAGCAGGAGGCTGATAATCTAGTAAAATCTTGTTACCTTAAAGAAAGCAGGCTTGGAATTTGTTTACATGATAAAAGCCAACTCTAACTTTCATGTTAATATGATAAGTTTCTTTGTTAGAGGGTTGTAGATGTTAAGAAACTTAGCATTTGTTGAAAAATATCTGAAGAAAAATACCTTCCCCATGGGTTTATTCAGTCATTTTCTATAGTATTATCTTAATCAACTTTGTTTTTAAAAGGAAATAAGACAACGATGTTGCCCCTGGAAGGGAATAAAGAATAATTTGCTTTAGGTGGAGCTGTTGGGCATTTTTTGTATTTTTTTTAACGTTTTTATACTAAGAGAAATGCAGTCATTAAACCACAGTACACCAGACCCTCGCTAGAACGCAGGATTTGGGATCCATGCGCAGTACTGCGGGGACCGCGTTATAGCGGGGACCACATTAAAATGAATTGCAATTAAAGTAATTAAATTGGGGATCCATGGCCGCGACCGCGTTATATGTGAATTCGTGCTCTATAGGTGGTGCACGTTCAAGTGAGGGTCCGGTGTATTTGTTTGTTTAAAAGGAAGGCTGCAAAAATCCCAGATGGTACCTGTTAAGCACTTAGTTAAAACTCACCTGGTCCAGAAGTGAAGTAATATCATGGATAACTAGGTTAGTTTAATAGCTGGCTTGTGTTTTGTTTGTCGTTTCTTTGTTATTCATAAATCTTTCAGTTTTTACTATAATCATGTATCATTTGTTCCTGTTTCCAGTTTTTCACAAGTTGCTTTGTCTATGATCACCTAAAAGTACAGGTTCTATTTAACTAAGGAAGTTCAGCTGGCTGAGACTTTTGCAAAAAGGAAGAAATGGTGGGCAACCTCTTGAACTTTAGAAACAAAATACACTGTTGGGAACTGGCTCTTGTGAAACTTTCTCATTTTCCTTGATCCCAGCTGACTTAGTACAATAATATTTGTTAGTTTGTTTTGAACATTTAATAATCCATTTTCTGGCTTGAGGTTACCAAATGGTAGTTATTGAAGAGATTCTGGCAGCATTATTTTTAGAGAAGACATCATTTTTATTATGGTTTTTGTCCATTTCCTTCCTTGTAATTTTTTAATATTATTTTGTTGAGGGCACCAAAGTCTATATCAATAGTAACCCCTAAAAGATTTCTGTTTTCAGAACCAACTTTAAGGGGGAAAAAATAGAGGAAAAGAACAGGGAATTTTTATTAAATACTAGGCATGTGGGTTGACTGCATTAATTGTAAATCATTTCTGTAATATTTCCTTCTTTCACTGACTCTTCAGATGATCACATAATATGCAAATCATTTTACAATGGATACAAAAGAAACATTAAATATATTAAAATCTGCATTTTAATAAAGTTGTCAATGTATAATATATATCCTGCAACTGAGAGAGGATGATAAAAAAGCAATAAAAGGATAATATAGGCACAGAACTATTTAATAACTTTTCATATTTTACAGTTTGATAAAAATAAATGTGGGATAAAAAAAAGCTGTTGGAGCTGAAAAGTATCCCATTCCAAGTTTAGTACATTGCATATTTGTTTCAGCTATTTGCATGTTTATACACATTTAGTGTATCCTTTGAACTCCAGGGGAATAAGCGTATGTGCACTTTTTTTCCTCATTCCAGATGGAGTGGATATTGAGGATGACCCCACTTGCTCATGGCCAGCTTCATCACCTTCCAGCAAAGACCAGACTTCACCAAGCCATGGAGAAGGTTGTGATTTTGGTGAGGAAGAGGGTGGCCCAGGATTGCCTTATCCGTGCCAGTTCTGTGACAAGTCATTCAGTCGGCTCAGCTACTTAAAGCATCATGAGCAGAGTCACAGCGACAAGCTCCCTTTCAAATGCACATATTGCAGTCGCCTCTTTAAACACAAGCGGAGCAGAGATCGCCATATAAAGCTTCACACGGGAGACAAGAAGTATCACTGCAGTGAATGTGATGCGGCATTTTCAAGGAGTGATCACCTTAAAATTCACTTAAAGACTCATACATCCAACAAGCCATATAAATGTGCCATTTGTAGACGTGGATTCCTTTCGTCTAGTTCACTGCATGGTCACATGCAGGTTCATGAAAGAAACAAGGATGGTTCTCAGTCTGCCTCCAGGATGGAGGAGTGGAAAATGAAAGACACTCAGAAATGCAGTCAGTGTGAAGAAGGCTTTGATTTCCCTGAAGATCTTCAGAAACACATAGCAGAATGCCACCCCGAGTGTTCCCCTAATGAAGACAGGGCTGCTCTTCAATGTGTTTATTGCCATGAACTCTTTGTAGAGGAAAGTTCTCTTGTAAATCACATGGAGCAAGCTCATAATGGTGAAAAGAAGAATTCATGCAGCATTTGCTCAGAGAACTTCCATACTGTGGAAGAACTGTACAGCCACATGGATAGTCACCAGCAGCCCGAATCATGCAATCATAGCAACAGCCCTTCTTTGGTAACTGTTGGCTACACCTCAGTATCTAGCACCACTCCAGATTCAAACCTCTCGGTGGATAGTTCAACAATGGTAGAAACGGCTCCCCCAATAACAAAGGGTCGTGGAAGAAAGCGGGCAGCCCAACAAGTACCAGATATCACTGGTCCTTCGAATAAGCAAGCAAAAGTTACCTATAGCTGCATTTATTGCAACAAACAGTTATTTTCAAGCCTTGCAGTTCTGCAGATACACCTGAAAACTATGCATTTAGATAAACCTGAACAAGCGCATATCTGTCAGTATTGTTTGGAGGTGTTACCTTCACTTTATAATCTGAATGAACATCTTAAGCAAGTCCATGAAGCTCCAGACCCAGCACTGATTGTTTCTACCATGCCTGCCATGGTCTACCAGTGCAACTTCTGCTCTGAAGTATTTAATGACCTCAACACTCTTCAGGAACATATCCGATGTTCTCATGGGTTTGCAAACCCTGCTGCTAAAGACAGTAATGCATTCTTTTGTCCCCATTGCTACATGGGATTTCTTACTGATTCTTCTTTGGAAGAGCATATTAGACAAGTCCATTGTGATCTTAGCAGTTCCCGTTTTGGTTCCCCTGTACTTGGAACCCCAAAAGATCCAGTAGTAGAAGTATATTCCTGTTCCTACTGTACTAATTCTCCAATATTTAACAGTGTCCTTAAATTGAACAAGCATATCAAGGAGAACCATAAGAACATTCCTTTGGCATTGAATTACATCCACAATGGAAAGAAATCTAGAGCCTTGAGCCCCTTATCTCCTGTAACTATTGAACAGAATTCCTTAAAGATGATGCAAGCTGTAGGTGGTGCTCCTCCACGTCCTGCAGGTGAATATGTCTGTAATCAATGTGGTGCTAAGTATACGTCTCTGGATGGTTTTCAGACTCATTTAAAAACCCACCTTGACACTGTCCTGCCAAAACTGACCTGCCCTCAGTGCAACAAGGAGTTTCCAAACCAAGAGTCGCTGCTGAAGCATGTTACAATTCATTTCATGATAACTTCTACATACTATATCTGTGAAAGCTGTGACAAGCAGTTTACTTCAGTGGATGACTTGCAAAAACACCTGCTCGACATGCATACGTTTGTATTCTTCCGCTGCACCTTGTGTCAAGAGGTTTTTGACTCCAAAGTCTCCATTCAACTACACCTGGCTGTGAAGCACAGCAATGAAAAGAAGGTATACAGGTGCACATCTTGTAACTGGGACTTCCGTAATGAAACTGACCTACAGCTTCATGTTAAACACAATCACCTGGAGAACCAAGGGAAAGTGCACAAGTGCATTTTCTGTGGCGAGTCGTTCGGTACAGAGGTGGAGCTTCAGTGCCACATTACTACACATAGCAAAAAATACAACTGCAAATTCTGCAGCAAAGCTTTTCATGCTATTATATTACTAGAGAAACACTTGAGGGAAAAACATTGTGTTTTTGAAACTAAAACTCCAAACTGTGGAACAAATGGAGCATCGGAGCAAGTTCAGAAAGAAGAAGTGGAGCTCCAGACCTTGTTGACAAATAGCCAGGAGTCACATAATAGCCATGATGGCAGTGAAGAAGATGTTGATACATCAGAGCCCATGTACGGTTGTGACATTTGTGGAGCAGCATACACAATGGAAACTCTCCTGCAGAATCATCAGCTTCGAGACCACAACATCCGACCTGGAGAAAGTGCTATAGTTAAGAAGAAGGCAGAGCTGATTAAAGGGAATTACAAGTGTAATGTGTGTTCTCGAACATTCTTCTCTGAAAATGGGCTCCGTGAACATATGCAGACACACTTGGGACCAGTGAAACATTATATGTGCCCAATATGTGGTGAGCGGTTTCCATCTCTTCTGACTCTTACTGAACATAAAGTCACACATAGTAAGAGTCTGGACACTGGAAACTGCAGAATTTGCAAAATGCCTCTACAGAGTGAGGAGGATTTTTTAGAGCATTGCCAAATGCACCCTGATTTGAGAAATTCCTTAACAGGATTCCGCTGTGTGGTATGCATGCAAACAGTGACTTCTACCTTGGAACTGAAAATCCATGGGACATTTCACATGCAAAAAACAGGAAATGGCTCTGCAGTGCAGTCCACAGGGCGTGCACAGCATCTTCAGAAACTGTACAAATGTGCTTCTTGCCTGAAGGAATTCCGCTCAAAACAGGATTTAGTGAAACTTGACATCAATGGTCTGCCATATGGTCTGTGCGCTGTTTGTGTTAATCTCAGTAAAAGTGGTAGTCCAAGTGTCAACATCCCTTCAAGCAGTAACAGACAAGGCTTGGGTCAAAATGAGAACTTGAGTTCCATTGAGAACAAAAGCAAGGCAGGGGGACTGAAGACTCGCTGTTCTAGTTGCAATGTTAAATTTGAATCAGAAAGTGAACTCCAGAATCATATCCAGTCAATCCACAGAGAGCTTGTTCCAGACAGCAACAGTACACAGCTGAAAACACCACAAGTATCTCCAATGCCCAGAATCAGCCCTTCTCAATCTGATGAGGTAAAACTTTTTCTTTTGCTGTTGCTGCTCTTCACCTTTTTGATAAAACTTCCCCATTTTACACTGCCGTTTTCTCAGGCCTTATTGTTATTTGCCAGAAACTGATTAGATTGAACCATGGAATAGTTCCTCCCATAGCCGTTAGCTAGCAATTACTTGCTTTTTGATATGCCTTGTGTTTTGGCTTGATTGGTGTAGAATAGGACTAATTCCAGTCTCCCTAGGATATTGTCTTCTGTATTACTGAGAGACCAGTCTTCATGCCAGCACAACTGAGATCTGGAATCTTAACTTAGTTTCATTGCAAGTCGGAATCCCTTGCTATATGGCTTGCGCTTATGGCAAGGAGTATTAATGACACAGAATTAAAATACATAGAGCCAATATGCTGGCAAAAAGGATGAACGTTCAAAAAATATTTGTGAACAACAAATTGGGGAGTTATTTTTGTAAATTATGTTTGACGTTAATTTTCCCTGTCTTTACCGTACTTTGATTAAAATGAAACTCAGCAATTTATCACCTTCCTAGGGTAAATGGTGAAATGGGCTTTCTATGGCAATTCCATTTTTAATTTTTCTTTTTATTAACAATATTTTAGGTAGCACAAGGTCACCAACGCACCAAGTACCTGAGGATTTAAACTTCATCTATGCAGAACAACTTTAAAAATAAAATTACACATAAATAGTAGTCCCAAATTTTTGAAAGATTTCTTCTGCTCTCACTTGTTTACATTAGCCTAAGAGATAATGTGGGGGTGGTATTAAGGGTGGAGGGAAATGTCACAACTGATCCATGTGGGAGGTGAAGGGAGAGTCTTTTTTGCCTTAATATGTTCAATGAATAAAATGAGTTAATTAGCATTTTGGGGATGAGTTCTTGCATATAGGACTCTCAACAGCTTAGGAAACCTAATAGCTCAATACACACACAGAGACACACACACACACACACACACAGACTCGCTCGCTCGCGCTCTCTCTCTCTCTCTCTCTCTCTTCCAAAAGTAGCTTGTACCCAAAGTCTTGCTAAACTTTGCTATGGGATGCACATTGATGTAGCATGGGTGGGGAGAATGGGCCCAAACAATTGTTTTCCCACCACACCATATTTGTGATGCCATCTACTAGGATAAACACATACTTTAGAATAGCACATGATGGGCTGACTTGCCTTATTTCTTTGAAAAGTCATCTTAGTTCCATTTCACTGTTCTCCGATATTACTTGCAATTTCTTGAGGCTTACAAAGGTCCCTAGCACCTCAGGCACATTGAAAACCTATCCTGGTTTCCCCAAGCACACTCAAAACCATGTACATTAAGACATATTCCCAGGTTGTTGGCCATTTCCTTGGCACCCTCAAAAGCTATTATACTTTTTAACAAATTGGTTCAACATCTACATTTTTATTGCGCTTCATGAGCTTGGAGGATGTCATAATCAGAGTTCCTGTACCCTGTAACCTGATTGGCCTCTCTGCTTTCCACTGATAAAACCAACCACTTTAACAGTTTGGGAAAGTCAAAAATCCACATAGTTTCAAAGAATTTCCACTCTCACTAGATTTACTGCCTTTGAATTTTCATATGAAATGTTTTTTTCAGACTGATAATTCTTAAATAACAGATCTTTAGGTCATTTTTCAGCCCTTCCATTCATCATTCATATGTCCTAAAGTTGCCAATCAGCTCCCCATCCACTGTTTGTAAACTATGTTTTCAGTTATTGCAGTTTTAGCCTCTAGGTAAGTGACCTTTGGGCCCTCAAATCCTTTGCTCATGGCAGACACGATAACCTTGAGAAGGTTATTAAGTCCCTTATAGAGTGTCAATACTTTTAGAGATCATCCACAAGCTTCACAAAGCCGAAAGCTGATAAAAAGCATGTCTTGTTTTTTAAAAATTTCAAATATAAACTCTTGTCAATCTGCAGCGACCCAGACTCTGTAGCAGTGAAAGTGATCATAAATAACAGCAAAACTCACTTCGTAGATTTTTTGTGTTCAGGCAGAGAGAAATTCAAAGTCTAAAAAATAAGAGTGAAAAGTAAATTGGATTTCTAAAACTGTTAGTAACTGAAAGTGTTGTTGTTATAATAAATAAGGACATTTGTTGTTTTGAATATGATTTGTAAGATGACAACATCCCATGGAAAATGTATCTACTTAACATTGCCAGTAGCTAATTTTTGAAAAAATTGTGACAAAAAATTTCCATAGTGATAAATAGAGCAGAGATTCCATTTGGTTTATTGGGTGTTACGTGGTTTGAAATGTTGAACTGGATGTTAGGAGCTTTCTAACTTTTGAAGCGAGAGAAATATAAAGAGTTGTGGTCCCACGGATAGTTCTGCAAACCCTTCATTATTCAAGTAATGGACATATGTGCTGAGGAAACTAAAACAATGTTTTTCAATGGAGAAGTGGAAGGTGAGACTAAAACTTATATCTCCTTAGATGATTGTTTCTACATTTGAACTAAAAAGATGCAACTGCTCAGCTTCTCTTTCTTCTTTGTTCATCCTGTATAGAGAACAAACCTAGATAGTTCACTAATACCCTTTTTCATTATGTGCATATAATTTCAGATCTTTTAGTTACTAAAAGTTACTGTAACTGTTGATAAATGTCTAAAAGTGGAGAGGCCCTAGTATTGTTTCTGTACTTAATGAGCTATAGGGGTTTCAGAAGTTCCTGAATTACTGCTAATGCATAGTGCATTAGCTCATTAAGATAACAGATAGAATGATAATCTGGGTGGTAATTAGTGTTTAGACATTGAGAAAGAGGTGTGCTCTGAGTAGTGGACTGGGGACAGAACTCAGTCCTATTTCTGACTTTGATTTCTTTGTTGACTTGGGCAAATCACTTTAACCTCTCTGTATCAATTTCCTCATCAGTAAAACAGGGCTAAAACATATTTATCTCAAAAGGGTGTTGGGAAGCTTAATTAGTATAAATGTTTGAAAGTACTTGGAAGATGAAAAGCATGTGTAAGTGCTAGGTATTATTGCTTCTGTTGCCCCTCCTTAAAATGTTGTCATACTTAAGTTAATGAAGCACATAATGGGAGAACTCCTAATTCAGCAGAAAGCTTTGTAGCTTTGCCTTTACCTTTTGAGACTTAAGCCATGTCTGTAACTGATTTTGGTCAATGCAAGTTATGTCGGCATATAGCTCCTGAAATTTGTACATTGCTCAAGCATGTGCATACTTGTCTGCTTGTGCCGGTGGTGCACATACCCACCGGGAGTGTTTGTGTTGATGCAGGTTACAGTGCACCACAGTTAGGTATCATAACGTGCCAGGTGCTGCCGTCAGATGCCATGCCTTTTGGGGGATTTTTGCAATGCATTTTGGGTAGAAATGAGTTATGCAGGGATCTCTGGGAGCTAGAGGTCAAGTTCTCAGCTTGCAACTTTCTCTATTCCATAATGAAATCCATAACTCATATTTTCACGTCTTTATTTAAAAACCTGCGCAGCACTTATCAGTGTCCACCTCTTCTGACAGAAGCATGGAACCCACAGATGTGTGCACTATTTTTCTGAATGCTGCAAATATAGGATGCACGATTCTCCCGTATTTGCAGACCCATAGGAAGTACCACACCAATGGGGACATGACAATTTCTTGGAGGACAGAGTGCTGAGGGACACAGTGAAAAACAATTCAAGATTATTAGTGGCATTCATGGAACAGCTGCAGATGGTGGAGCACTGTTTCTAGGCCCAGGAAACGAGCATTTGTGGGGTTGCATTGTAATGCAGGTTTGCGGCAATGACCAGTGACTGCAGAACTTTTGGATACAAATGGCCACACTTCTGAATCTGTGAGCTGAGCTCACCCCAGCCTGCCAGCACAGGCATACCAGAATGAGTGGTGCATTGACAGTGGAAAAATGGGTGGTGATCTCACTGTGGACGCTTGCAACACTGGATTGCTACTGGTCAGTAGGAAATCATTTTGGAGTTGAAAAATCCACAGTGGGGGCTGTTGCCACACAAGTGTGTAGGGCCCTAAATCGTCTCCTGCTACACAGGACTGTGACCATTGGGTCACATAGTGGATGGATTTGCAGCAATGGGTTTCCTGAGTTGCGGGGGGAGATAGATGGTGCACACAGTGGCGAGCTGGAGCTGGTTCGCACCGGTTTGCGTGACCTGGTTGTTAAATTTTGAAGCCGATTTAGAACCAGTTGTTAAAGGGGTGGGCAAATCCCGGCCCGTGGGTCACATCCGGCCCATGGGACCGTCCTGTCCGGCCCGCCTGAGCTCTCGGCTGGGGAGGCTCCCCTGAGAATCCCTTTTTAATTTTTACTCACCCAGCGGCACTTCGGGACTTCGGCAGCGGGTTCTTCACTCTCTCCGGGTCTTCGGTGGCACTTCGGCGGCAGGTCCTTCAGTGCTGCCGAAGACCCGGAGCGACTGAAGGTGCTGCTGCCCAAGTGCCGCCGAAGACCCAGAGCGACTGAAGGAACCAGTTCTTCAGCTTTTGCCAGCTCATCACTGGGTAGACATATCCCTGTTCTGGCACCAGCTCACCTTGCCACAGAGTATGTCAACCGAAAGAGCGACTTTTCTATGGTTATAAGAAAAGGAATACTTGTGGCATCTCAGAGACTAACCAATTTATTTGAGCATAAGCTTTCGTGAGCTACCCCCCCCCCACACACACACAAACCCACTCTCCTGTTGGTAATTTTCTACTATTACCAACAGGAGAGTGGGTTTGTGTGTGTGTGTTGGGGGGGGGAACCTGGATTTGTGCTGGAAATGGCCCACCTTGATTATCATACACATTGTAAGGAGAGTGATCACTTTACATAAGCTATTACCAGCAGGAGAGTGGGGTGGGGGGAGAGAAAACCTTTTGTAGTGATAAACACCCATTTTTTCTTGATTTGTGTGTATAAAAACAAACATCTTCTGTATTTTCCACAGTATGCGTCCGATGAAGTGAGCTGTAGCTGACGAAAGCTTATGCTCAAATAAATTGGTTAGTCTCTAAGGTGCCAGAAGTCCTCCTTTTCCTTTTGCGAATACAGACTAACACGGCTGTTACTCTGAAACTTTTCTATGGTTATGCAAGTGTTGGTGGATCACCAGGGATTCTTCAGCAATATCAATGTGGACTGGTTAGGGAAGGTGCATGGTACTCATATCTATAAGAACACAGGACTGTTCAGAAAGCTGCAAGCAGGGACATTCTTTCCCAACTAGAAGATTACCATTGGTGATATTGAAATGCCAATAGTGATCCTGGGGCACACAGCCTACCCCTAGCTCTGCTGGCTCATGAAGCTGTACACCAGCCACCTCAACAGCATCAAGGAAAGATTCAACAACCAGCTCAGCAGATGCACAATGGTTGTTGAATGTGCTTTTGTCAGATTGAAGGGACACTGGCGGTGTTTATTCACTAGATTGTATCTCAGTGAATAAACTGTCCCTTCAGTGAGAAAAATATACCAATGGTTATAGCTGCCTGTTGTATCCTGCATAATCTCTGTGAGGCAAAGGGAGGAAAGCTGGTACCAGGATAGAGGGTGAGCGGCTGTCTGTTGACTTTGAACAGCCAGACACAAGGGCCCATTCCAACAGCCCAAAGTAGAGCTATGCAGCTGAGGGAGGCTTTGAAAGAGCACTGTAATGGTCAGCCCTTGTAGTGTTCTGTGCTAGCCCGTTTTCTGGGCTTGGAGCTTTGGTGCTGTTAGGAACAGTATAGTCCTTGCTGTACATATACAAGTACAGTGTGCTTTGAATACGGCTATGCATGCTGCAATATGTGTTGTGAACTAATAAAGATAGTTTTATTCTCCAAAAATAGAAATCTGTTGAGTGGCAAAAACACTGCAGAAAAACAATGTACAAAAAAACCCCCAGGGACTGCAATACAAACTTTTAACATAAATTAATGGACCAGAACTTTAAAATTGGAAAGGCAGCGAACATTTCTGTCCATTTCAGTGCATAGATGTAGTGCATTGTGGAACATATACATGATGGTTTGCTCAGATCAAAGCGAAGCTGTGGTTTTCCTTGCTGTCCCCCAGCTTGGAGTGGTAGGGATGGGCTGTGTGGAGCTGTTACCATGGAATTTTCCCAGGACTGCAGAGGATGAAGAGTCTGGGATTTTTGGACCTGTAGGTCAACAACAGGGTCTGCAGCATTTGGGTTTGCTGTCTGAGAAGAACCATAATCTCCTGGTGCATCTCCCACTTCTTTTCCTGTTGGGACTCCTGGGCCTTTCTCCTCTCTGCTCTTTCCTTCTCTATGCCATCTGCCCTGTTGGCCCTCCAGGCCCTTTTTTCGTGGTCTGATGCAGCATGGGCTTGCAGGATCTTGCTGAACATGTTGTTCTCCTCAGGGTCTGACATTCTGCGGGTGTTGAGGGGTATCCCTCAAGGCCACAATGACAGCAGCTGCTGATAAAAAGAGACAGATGTATTAGTGGAGTTATAGTCACAATAGAAAGGGAAAGTTAAGTTTCAAAACTCCCTTCCCTTACTTCCATAAAATCTTTTATTAAGACATGCTTATTCACATTACAGCTTTGGAGTTTCTCTGCATAGCACTGCACTCCACCCTCTGCCATGGTGAGTATGGCCTGCCAGGAGTAAGGAAGGAATTTTGGTTTCATGAAATAATAAAATTTTGTTCTTTATTTCAGGGATATGACCATAGTGCAGTGGCACTCAGTATTGGCACTGTTTATCACAGAAAGGGGTGGCTCTAGCTGATATCTCACTCCAGAAGGTAACAAAGGCATGGAGAGTACCCCCAAGCTGCCCAGACCTAAATGTCACTAACCTGTTTACTGGTGCCAGCCAAACTCATTGCAGTGTGGTGAGAGAAAGTGTCCTACCGCGAAGGAAGAAATAAGGCTGCCATCCGTAGAAGTCTTTGGGAGAGGATTGCAGAGTAGCTCCATGAAACTTTCATTGAGATTTCCTCTGAGGATACAAGGGATTCCTATATACGTAAACAAACTGTTTCTCATGCCTCCTTTCCTCCCCACTTAACCAAACATGGGAACGAAGAACAGAGTGGTCACAGTCGTAGAGAATGGGGCATTGTGGGACAGCTGCTGGAGGACCATTAGGGTCAACACAGATCATGCAGTGTCTACACTCACACTGTGTTGACCTCAGTAAGCTGACCATGGCTCTCCGCCATTCGGGAAGGAGATTTTACTATATTGTCATAAATGGGGCACTTACATCTGCAGGAGACGAATATGAGTGTAGACACATGCACAAATAGGTCGACACAAGGTGACTTATGTCATCCTAACTTTGTAGTGTAGAGCAGGCCTCAGATTAGATCTACACTGGAAACTTTTGTTGATATAACAACGTTGGGTAGGGGAGGTGATCTTTTTACATTTCTTAATTGGCTAAAGCTGTAGCATAGGTACAGGTAAACTGGCAAAAAGTGTCCTTTTGCTGTTGGAGCATAGTTAATTGAGGGAACTGCCAGAGCCGTCCCTTGGGTAGGGCGAATCAGGGCGACCGCCCTGAGCCTGCGTTTTGGGGGCCCCCACTCTTCAATAAAATTGGGACTGGCCCAACATTTAGCCCTTTGTCCTACGTCCTGACTGATGTACGATCGAGGCGCCATTTGTCCTGATATTCACGTGAGGTGGGAGGTAGGCGGGTGACAACTGTGAGGAGGCAAATGGGGAGGTGAGTGATAGGCGGGAGCAGGCAGGGGTGGGGGTGAGGAGGAAAGTGGTGAGCGGGGGGGGGGCACCGGACAGACAGTGAGAGACTAACGGGGAGGTGAGTGACGGGTAGGCAGGAGGGGGGTGAGGAGGCAGGCGGGCAGGTGGTGAGGAGGAAAGCACGGTTGGGCGTACGGGGGTGGGGGAACACGTAGGATGGATGGCAGGGAGACTAGCGGGGAGGTGAGCAGCGGGCAGATGGGTGAGGAGCAAGCGGCAGGTGGAGAGCTTCGAGGAGAGAGGTGGGCAAGCGGGGGAGGTGAGGAAGCGAGGGGTGGGTGGGCGGACAGCAAGAAGACTAGCAGGGAGGCTGATTTGTCCTGGCCCCTGGGACAGCCCTGGGAACTGCTTTAAGCTCTCCTGGCCAAAGTATCTTTTGCCAGTATAAACTGTGTCTGTACTAGGAGGGTTTGCCAGTACAGCTATACGGGTATAGTTATGCTGGCAATGATTTTCTAGTATAGAGTAAGCCTAAGGACATGTTTACAGGGAAAATTTACTGGCATAACAATACCAATATAATTATATTCCTATTGGTTTAACTCCCTGGATGGACACTCTTCTGAAATAAGTTATCCTGGAAAAGGATTTTTTGCTGGTATGACTGCATCTACATTAAGCATTTTGCTGGCATAGCTATGTTAGTTAAGCATAGATGTGAATCCTGCAAACAGATCAGCATGAGTATGTCTTGTTATCCATACGGAATCCCACTGATCTTCACCAGTGCAGTTCTAATTGCATGCTTGGGATCTAAAGGGTGCATTCCTACCATTCATGTTTCAGATTCTTATATTAGTATTGCATTTTTTTTAGTGTAAGTTCTATTCAGTAAGACTTTGTTACCTTTGTAGGATAATGTCCAGAATTTGCTGGAATCGAGAAAAATCCAGATTAAAACGTATCGGTAAGGCCAGGAGAAGTTAAAGGGCCACTTTCAGAAGAATGTTATAAAGGAGTGTCAGTGTTATTTTTTTCCAAAGGCAACTGTTTGCATAGGGTCAGAGGAAACTGTTATTGGTTTTGAAATAAACAAATAAATGTAGAATCATAGAATCACAGAATCATAGAATATCAGGGTTGGAAGGGACCTCAAGAGGTCATCGAGTCCAACCCCCTGCTCAAAGCAGGACCAAACCCCAACTAAATCATCCCAGCCAGGGCTTTGTCAAGCCTGACCTTGAAAACCTCTAAGGAAGGAGATTCCACCACTTCCCTAGTTAACCCATTCCAGTGCTTCACCACCCTCCAACTGAAAAAGTTTTTCCTAACATCCAACATAAACCTCCCCCACTGCAACTTGAGACCATTATTCCTCGTTCTGTCATCTGCTACCACTGAGAACAGTCCAGATCCATCCTCTTTGGAACCCCCTTTTAGGTAGTTGAAAGCAGCTATCAAATCCCCCCCCCCCCCAGCCCCATTCTTCTCTTCTGCAGACTAAACAATCCCAGTTCTCTCAGCCTCTCCTCATGAGTCATGTGTTCCAGCCCCCTAATCATTTTTGTTGCCCTCCACTGGACTCTTTCCAATTTTTCCACATCCTTCTTGTAGTGTGGGGCCCAAAACTGGACACAGTACTCCAGATTTCTTTTGGCCCAATCCTCTAATTTGTCTAGGTCCCTCTGTATCCTATCCCTACCCTCCAGTGTATCTACCACTCCTCCCAGTTTAGTGTCATCTGCAAACTTGCTGAGGGTGCAGTCCACGCCATCCTCCAGATCATTAATGAAGATATTGAAGAAAACCGGCCCCAGGACCGGCCCTTGGGGCACTCTGCTTGATACCGGCTGCCAACTAGACATGGAGCCACTGATCTGGCCGCTCACTACCCGTTGAGCCCGATGATCTAGCCAGCTTTCTATCTACCTTCTTGTCCATTCATCCAGCCCATACTTTTTTAACTTGCTGGCAAGAATACTGTGGGAGACCATATCAAAAGCTTTGCTAAAGTCAAGGAATAACATATTCACTGCTTTCCCCTCATCCACAGAGCTAGTTATCTTGTCATAGAAGGCAATTAGGTTAGTCAGGCATGACTTGCCCTTGGTGAATCCATGCTGACTGTTCCTGATCACTTTCCTCTCCTCTAAGTGCTTCAGAATTGATTCCTTGAGGACCTGTTCCATGATTTTTCCAGGGACTGAGGTGAGGCTGACTGGCCTGTTGTTCCCTGGATCCTCCTCCTTCCCTTTTTAAAAGATGGGCACTACATTAGCCTTTTTCCAGTCTTCCGGGACCTCCCCCGATCGCCATCAGTTATCAATGGCCAATGGTTCTGCAATCACATCTGGCACCTCTTTTAACACCCTCGGATGTAGTGCATCCGGTCCCATGGACTTGTGCTTGTCCAGCTTTTCTAAATAGTCCCAAACCACTTCTTTCTCCACAGAGGGCTGTTCACCTCCTCCCCATGCTGTGCTGCCCAGTGCAGCAGTCTGGGAGCTGACCTTGTTCGTGAAGACGGAGGCAAAAAAACCATTGAGTACATTAGCTTTTTCCACTGTCACTAGGTTGCCTCCTTCATTCAGTAAGGGGCCCACACTTTCCTTGTCTTTCTTCTTGTTGCTAACATACCTGAAGAAACCCTTCTTGTTACTCTTAACATCTCTTGCTAGCTGCAACTCCAGGTGTGATTTGGCCTTCCTGATTTCACTCCTGCATGCCTGAGCAATAATTTTATACTCCTCCCTGGCCATTTGTCCAATCTTCCACTTCTTGTAAGCTTCTTTTTTGTGTTTAAGATCAGCAAGGATTTCACTGTTAAGCCAAGCTGGTCGCCTGCCATATTTACTATTCTTTCTACACATCGGAATGGTTTGTTCCTGCAACTTCAATAAGGATTCTTTAAAATACAGCCAGCTGTCCTGAACTCCTTTCCCCCTCGTGTTGTTATCCCAGGGGATCCTGCCCATCAGATCCCCGAGGGAGTCAAAGTCTGCTTTTCTGAAGTCCAGGGTCCATATTCTGCTGCTCTCCTTTCTTCCTTGTGTCAGGGTCCTGAACTCAACCATCTCATGGTCACTGCCTCCCTGTTATACACCAGGTTATACAGGTTGTCATAAATATAAAGGGAAGGGTAACCACTTTTCTGTCAACAGTGCTCTAAAATCCCTCCTGGCCAAAGGCAAAACTCTTTCACCTGTAAAGGGTTAAGAAGCTAAGATAACCTTGCCGGCACCTGACCAAAATGACCAAGGAGGAGAAAAGATACTTTCAAAGCTGAGGTGGGGGGACGGGGACAAAGGGTCGGTCGGTCTGTCTGTCTGTCTGTCTGATGCTTTTGCTGGGAACAGATCAGGAATGCAGCTCAGAACTACTGTAAAAAGTTACAAGTAATCTAGCTAGAAATGCGTTAGATTTCTTTTGTTTAATGGCTGGTAAAATAGCTCTGCTGGATGGAATGTATATTCCTGTTTTTGTGTGTTTTTGTAACTTAAGGTTTTGCCTAGAGGGGTTCTCTATGTTTTGAATCTGACTACCCTGTAAGGTATTTACCATCCTGATTTTACAGAGGTAATTCTTCTACCTTTTCTTTAATTAAAAGTCTTCTTTTAAGAACCTGATTGCTTTTTCATTGTTCTTAAGATCCAAGGGTTTGGGTCTGTGTTCATCTGTACAAATCGGTGAGGATTTTTATCAAGCCTTCCCCAGGAAAGGGGGTGTAGGGCTTGGGGGGATATTTTTGGGGAAAGACAGCTCCAAGTGGGCTCTTTCCCTGTTCTTTAACATGTTTGGTGGTGGCAGCGTAGGGTTCAAGGACAAGGCAAAGTTTGTACCTTGAGGAAGTTTTTAACCTAAGCTGGTAAGAATAAGCTTAGGGGGTCTTTCATGCAGGTCCCCACATCTGTATCCTAGAGTTCAGAGTGGAGAAGGAACCTTGACACAGGTGTATAACGTTTATAACATTTTAATGTTATACTGGTGTATAACATTTTAAAGAGCCCTAAATTTTGCTTTTGTGTCTTAGTCCCAAGGGCTGTTACAAAATTTGTGATAGAAAGTAGTGGCAAAAGATTATTCTCCTGTGAATACTTGTGAACTGTTTGTTTTATTGGGCTACAACTGCTGATTTTGGGTGGAGAGAGCAGTGGCTTTATTGAATGGCTGCCTCAAAGTGCCTTGTAGTTTAAAAGAAACAAACACAAACAAAAAAAGTGACTGAAAAAATGGAACCTTTTTGCTATATATATCGGTTTCCTGCATATCTCAGATTTACCATATAGATCGTACTTTACTGCCACATGCATCATCAACAAATTTATCAACTGAATTCTGATTGCAAAATCTTTATTACAGACGTCAGCTGGCCTAGTCTTGAGTGATTCTAAGCATTATTGACTTGTCAGCAACTCCCACTGACTCAGGAAACTCCCTGAGTGGCAACACCCTTCAAGATCAGGACCAGTGTAAGAAGGCAGAAAGGCAGGGATCTGGAAGAAGATGTTAATAGTAGGCAGACTTCTGGTTGTTAAGGCAGGGCTCAGGATTTATTAGTTTTATTAATCAGGGTCCCATATGATGCTTACCCCAACTCTTCTCTCCCCCCCGCCCCCGGCCACCCCAGCATAGGGAGGCAGACAGAGCATATTTGTTTTTCAGATCCCAGATTGAGTTTGCCATGCTGGAAGTTAGGGAAATCATATTTGTACTTGTAAACTATGCAAATCTGAAATGAAATAGTTGAGAGAGAATAAATATAGAATCCCATGATGTCATTTTTAGAGTCACTCTTCTGACAAGAGCTACACTTTAATATTGAGTGTTCAAAGGTCTGGAGATCTGAGGCATTAGGGACCTTGAAGGAAGATGCTGTGATTTTAAAATGTTGCAAGATGTGGTACTTGCTGCATGAAGTCACATGACCTTGCGAGCCATCTAGCTTCAGTAGACGACAGGAGAAGAACAGGTTTGCAGCTGAGACATTAAGAGAGATGATTATACAAAGAGTTCAAGGATCTAGAGTGCAAAGGGCAAAAGACAGTACAGAAATGGTAGCAAAGATTCTCTAGGCATAATAACAAAGGTAGGCCTTGTTCAAGGGACACCGTCACACTTGTGTGAAAATGTTATATGTAATATGTTATATACTTTACTTGGCACAGATAAAAGTGTGATACCACACCAATTATTACAATCACTGAGAGTTCCTTTGTTTGGTATCTTCACTATAACCCCATTGGTCTACTTATCTGGCACTTTTTCCATTTCTCAGACTGATGTAAATAGAGGGGCAAGGATAGATGCTGCTAATTTAGGATTTACCTTGAACAATTCTGCATTCAAGTTATCCTTGCCAGGAGCTTTCCCATTTTTTAAGGATTTGATGGCTTGAATGATTTCTTCCTTAATTGGGGTGCCTGTGTTGATATCAAGATCTTCTTCTGCCTCCTAGATGTTTGCTTCCTCTTTAGGTGGCTGCGTGTTCAGCAATTCTTTGAAATGCTTTGTCCAGCACATTTCTTGTTCTTTTTCAGTTGTTGGTAGGTGTCCTTATTTGTTCCTGATGAGAGTGTGTGTTGATGTCTGCCGTTTACCACTGATAAGCCGCATCATTTTTTACACGGTTCCTTGTTCACCACGAGCAGCTGCATCCTCTGCTTGTGTTGCCAGATTATCAATATAATGCCGTTTGTCCGGTCTCACAAGGCGTTTGACCTCCCAGTGTGGCTTGGTATACTGCTCGTGGTATTTGTCCTTTAGCTTCTGGGATTTTGTGTCTAAAACTTTTTTCTTCAGGGCTCATATGGTTTCTATGGCATTCCATGTACTGGGTGTAATCCACTCCTTCCTTCTGTTCTTCCTGTAGGCTAGAAAGGCTTTACTGCTCTGTTTATAAATTGCTGTTACTTTGTCCCACTTCTTGTTGATCTCCTCCTCTTCATCAAGGTCTGCACGTGCTTGAAGCCTGTTCTTTAGCTGCAGAATGAAAGCTTTCTGTATTTCAGGGGACTTTAGCTTGCCAATATTATAACATCTATGTCCCTTGTTTGGTGGACCCACACTTCTCAGGTTTAGCTTGATGGAGGCTGTCACAAGGTGGTGGTCTCTGCCAACATCTGCACCCCTTCTCACTTTCACATCTGTCAGTGAGCATCATCATTTGCCATTGATCATGATATGGTCAAACTGGTTCTTATCTCTGCCATTTGGCACTTTTATCTGTGCCAAGCAAAGTATTGTGTAAGATCATAGTCCTGCGTATATAAGAGGCAGTTGATAGTGTTCTCCGAAAAGAGCAAGCTGGTTTTTGGAAAAGGTGTGGATGCACAGGCCAGATCTTCACTCTACCAAACATAACAGAACAGTGTTTAGAATGGCAATGGCAACGCCACATACATTTCATAGACTTTGAGAAGGCTTTTGATAGCATTCACAGGACGAGCCTATGGCGCATTCTGTGGGCATATGGAATTCCTTTCTGTATAATCAACGTCATCAAAAGCTTCTATTTCAGCTTTACATGCAATGTTGATCACAGTGAGCTCAGTTTTTAAGTTAAAACAGGAGTACATCAGGGGTGTGTCATGCCTGCAATCCTCTTCAACATTGCCATCAACAGGGTAATGCGGCGTACAACAGAAGTCATGCCAAGTGGCATTAAATGGACACTCTTCTCATCCCTTGAAGACCTGGACTTCACAGATGATGTCGCTCTCCTATCACATACCCAACACCATATACAAGAAAAAACAACTCGACTCAATACGTTCAGCCAGCAAATTAAACTGAAAATCAACTGCAATAAGACAGATATCATGACCTTTAATATTGCCTCACCATCCCCAATATGGATAGAGGATTATGTTCTCACCAATGTAGAAACATTCAATACTTGGGCAGTACCATCAGCCAGGATGGTGGAACAAGCCAGGACATCCAGAACAAAATCAGTAAAGCCAAGAACACCTTCAGGAGCTTAAATACAGTCTGGAAATCATCAAAATACAGCACCAAAACCAAACTCACAATTTATCAGAGCTGCGTACTTTCAACACTACTTTATAGTGCAGAATGCTGGGGAATGAGAAAGTATGACATGTCTAAACTGTCTTCGTTCCATACAGCCTGCCTCAGAAAAATCCTCTATATCTTTTGGCCCAGAACAATCTCAAACCAAGATCTATTTACACAGTGCAGCCAAGAGGATCTGAGCACTATCATTGCCAGGAGGCGTTGGAGATGGATCAGTCATGTGCTTCGGATGGAAACTGATTCCATCACCAGAGTAGCAATAAGATGGACACCTGAAGGTAGGTGAAAATGAGGCCGCCCAAAAACAATATGGCGAAGAGCTGTGGAAGCTCAGCTGAAAAACCTGGGGCACAGCTGCGGAACCGTTGAAAGACTTGCCAGAAACAGATAGGAGTGGAGGAGCTTTGTCACCACCCTAAATGCCAGAGGCGTAATAGGAACATGATGATGATGAATATGTTATGTAGCTACAAGTAGCTATAAAGAAAGAAGTTAGGAAAATATTATTTTTCAGCTTGTTTACTTTGTGGATTTGATAGCTGTTTATCTATAGTAATTTCCACTCTTTTCCCTGTATAGTTAAGACCCTAATAAATATCAAAAGGAAAACTGAAAAAATTCTTATAAAATAATTAATCAGTTTTTTAAAACAAGCAGAATATGTTAATTAAAGGGTACTTTATTAGCAACTGGAATATTTAGAAATTAGTCAGTATAAAAAATGCATGTTGACAGTGCCCCTATGAGCAAGATAAATGGCTAACTATTCAGTGAAGCTGTCTAACATATGCTTAGTTCTCTGAGAGCTTAAGCATTCAGGAAGACAGAAAATAAATCCTCAGTTATGGCACTTGTCAAAAATAATCTGATCTGTGATGAAGAATGAAGTAAGTGGATAAATAAGCTCTTTCAGAGCAGGGGCCAGGCTTCTTTATGTGTCTTGTGCAGCTCCGAGCACACTGGTAACAATAAAAACAATACAATGAAAAGTCAGATGATGTTTTTGCAGGATTTGGTACTTGCAAATGGTATAACGTTGTGTGCAGACTTAGCTCATATGGTTTGTTGTCTGTGGGTATGTCTGCACTGCACTAAAATACCCATGGCTGACCTGTGTCAGCTGACTTGAACTGCAAGTTTTGAGCTGCTTGGCTATAACGTTGCAGTGTAGACTTTTGGGCTTGGGCCAGATGTTTGGGTCACAGAGCTTGGGCTCCAGCCCGAGCCCAAACATCTACATGGCAGTTTTATAGCCTTCCAGCCTGAATCCCATGAGCCTGAAGGCTTGTCTACACTTACAGCGTTGCAGCAGCGCCTCTGTAGCGCATAGTGAAGACTCTACCTATGCCGATGGGAGAACTTCACCCTTTGTTGGAGGAAGAGGACTAAAAGTCAATTGAACAGGACTGAGCAGGTTGGTCTAGTCACTTGACAACAAAGACTGCGGGCCAGTGTTGGATGAACGAGTACATGGAAAAAGTCATTGTAGGGAAGAGGGAAGCGTATAGGTTTATGAAGTAAAGAATATTTCATGCAGGAGAGAACTAAAACAGTATATAGGTTAAACTAAGGAAGGCTGCATACTCCTTCCTTAGTTTAACCTATATACTGTTTTAGTTCTCTCCTACACAAACAATGGAGGATAAAAGCAAGGTTGCATTAGAAGTTGTAAGGTACTTTTTGGATGCTGTATATAGGGGACAAAGATTCAGTGGAAGGAGATACTAGTGGGGCTAAAACTGGTATGGAAGATCAAAGAAACAGATATTGGTAAACTGGTTTCTATCTTTTAGTGCTCCCAATGTGAAGATAGGGAACAGATGTCATAAATAGACACACCTTCCCCAAAGAAAGAAGACACTGTGAATGGAAGTGGCCAAAGATAAAAGGAAACATTAAACAGATATATTTGTAGTCTCTTTTTGGAAACAGAAGAGGTATCAGTGGACTAGAGAAACACTACCGTTAACAGACATTTAACAGGGGATGTAAGGATTATGCAGGAAATTACAGGTTTGTAAGCTTGATTTAAACAGCGAGGGAAGATGCTAGAAAGCCTAATCAAATACATAATAGAGGAACACCTAGAAATTTTGGATTTAATGAAGGATAGAGGGCACAGATTCACAAAAGAGGGATCATATCTAAACATTTTGATGGACTATTTTGATGAAGTAACCACAAGCACTGACAGAGGAAGCCATGAACATAATTTACCTGAATTTTAGAAAAGCTTTTCAAACTGTACAGCACAAAAGACTAATCTGTGGGGTGAGTAAGTATGGCATAGGGAGAGCTACTTTATTTGATTTTAAAAAAACCTAACTTGGATACAGAAAACATAGGAGACTTGTGAATTAAAGCAGTTTAGGTTGGAGGAATGTGAATAATGGAATGCCTTAAGGATCATTATTTGGGCTGATTTTGTTGAATTTATGCAGCATATCGATAGCATGGAAGAAAGAACAAGTAGTAAGGTGATGAAATGTACTGATAATACAAAACTGAGGGAATGTCAGTACAAAAAAGGCAGGTGTTAAAATTCTGAATGACTTGACAAGGAGGTGGAGCATTGGCAAATAAGTAAGCATATGCAGTTCATTTTAATGTAGAGGAATGAGGCAAGGCAACAGAAGAAAAAAAAAAAAAAGAGCTACGTACCCCAGATAGTCATACAACTTAGAACACTACACAGAAGGATGTGAATAACACTGTAAATCTTCAAGCAAGTATTTGTTAGCTGTTTTTTTAAAAAAGAAAGTAAAATTCTTGGACACGTAGAAATATGGAGTATTTCTGGTACTGACCAGAGGGAAACTGACCCTCATGATGCCGGCGAAGACTTCCTCGCTCTGGCACCGTTTCCTTGACCCTCAGTACCAGCTGATGGAAGTGAGGGATACCACCCTCCATGGTCTTCCTAAGCTGACTCATGCTTGGAAACAGAGGCAGAGTCCTGCACCCAAACAAGGGGCTGTTACCAGTATCCATCCTGCATTGGATCCTGGTGCAGGTGCCCCTCAGGCACCTGTCCCAGAGGACAGTGGCACATGTAGGTCGAATGGCCATTTTGGAATCTGTGGGGTTTTCCCGCTGTACGAGGACCACCTTCACCGAGTAAAACGGCTAGGTGTCCAAGAGAAGGGCACCTCCGCCACACCATCTGCCACCTGACCAGGACTCGGTACGGTGCCCAACACTCAGGACTTAGGCCTGCATGATGTGATTGATGTAGAAGTAGAGGAGGAAGGCCCCCTGCCAGTGTAGGTCTTATCCTCATCCTCCTCAGGCGAAGGAATGTGCTCATCTACCCTGAATAAAGAGGCCATTCGCCTGTGGGACTTCTGCATGAAACATTCAATCCACCTCAAAGCTTCCCACATTCCAGGAGCCCGGAACACTCTGGCAGATCACCTCAGCAGGTCTTTCTCTTCTTACCACAAGTAACAAAATTCATCTTCCAGAGGTGGGGGTTTCCGCAGGTAGGCCTGTTCACAACCAAGCAGAACAAGAAATGTCAGCAGTTTTGCTTGCTGCATGGTCATAACCTGGGCTCCCTCTCAGATGCCTTCCTACTCCCATGGACAAAGCTCCTGTTCTATGCATTTCCCCCCATTCTTCTGGTATACAAGGTCCTTCTGAAAGTCAAGTGAGACAAAACAAAGGTTATTCTTATAGCCCCTGCATGGCCACGCCAACACCAGTTCAGCACGCTATTGGATCTATCAGTAGCACCCACACTGCTGCTCATGCCCCTCCCAGACCTGATCTCACTAGATCATGGCCGTTTGCTCCACCTGAACCTCAAGGCTGTCCACTTGCCCATGTGGAAGCTGCATGGTTGAATCTGGTGGAGCTGGCCTGTTCAGACCCATCTACTAGAGGACTTATCTAGCAACATGGAAGCGTTTCTCAGTGTGGTCTTCTCAACAAGGCCTCTCACCAACTCGGTCACCTCTCCAGTCCATGCTGGAAAACCTACTCCATCTGAAACAACAGGGCCTAGCCATTTCATCAAAGTGCATTTAGCAGCAAAATCAGCCTTCCACCCTCTGGTGGGTCAGTCTTCTCACATGAAATGTCCATTCTCTTCCTCAAGGATCTGGAGAGGCTTTACCATTAAATTTGTGAACCTATCCCTCCGTGGTCCTGTCGAGACTCATGGGCCCTCCTTTTGAGCTGTTGGCATCACGCCCTCTGTGGTATCTCTCCTGGAAGATCAGCTTCCTGGTAGAGATTACCTCAGCTAGAAAGGTCTCAGAAATCAGGGCCCATACATGAGAACTGCTGTATATGGTGTTCTTTTTAAGAACAAGTTCAATTGTTCCCCCACCTAGCGTTCCTCCCAACGCTGGTCTCATAATTTCATAGTAATCAGGCTATTTTCCTGCCATTTTTCTTCCCCACATCGCTCAAGAATACGAGGAGCGGCATCTTCATGTGCTGGATTTTAGATGCACCCTGGTCTTCTAAATTGAGAGAAACCAAACAGTTCCCTAAATCCATGCCACTCTTTGTGGCAGTAGCAGACAGGATGAAAGGTTTCAGCACAGAGAATTTCATCCTGGATCACTGCCTGCATTCATATGTGCTATAAGCAAGTGGGTTCTCTACCTCCTGCCATCTTGACAGCACATTCAACAAGAGCTCAGGCTTCATCAGCAGTGTTTCTGGCCCAGGTCTCCTCCCACTATGCCATCACCTAACAGACCAGCATGATGCCAAGTTTGGCAGAGCCATGCTGCAATTCACATGTTCATTAACTCCAATCCCACCTCCTCAGGTACCACTTGGGAGTCACCTAACATGGAATTGACATGAGCAAGCATTTTCCATGTACCTAAAATTACTTGTGCATCAGACTCAAATTCAGCATGTGGAGATGTTGCCAAATCTGCTAGGCCCTGCACTGGGGTCTTTGACAGGAGGGTATTTTATTGAAGGGTTGTAAAGAGCTTTTGAGAGCCAGTTGTGCTGGTTCAATAGGAAGGTGAAGCCAGAACCATGTAAAAAATTAGAATGAGGAAGTTCATGAACTGAACCTAAACTATCTAAACCCTTGTTTATAACAGGGTTCAAAAAACAACTAGATAAGTTCATGGAGGATAGGTCCATCAATGGCTATTAGCCAGAATGGACAGGGATGGTGTCCCTAGCCTGTTTGCCAGAAGTTGGAAATGGGCAACAGGGGATTAATCACTTGGTGATTACCTGTTCTGTTCATTCCGTCTGGGGCATCTGGCAGTGGCCACTGTCGGAAGACAGGATACTGGGCTAGGTGGACCTTTGGTCTGACCCAGTATGGCCGTTCTTATGTTCTTATCCTGCATCCCACCCTGATGCAACATGTATCGTTGTCCCCAGTTGTGGAGTGAATTGCAACCTGGCACAGTTTAGAGCAACCTTAAGGTTGCTGTAGTTGGTCCAGATACTGAACTGGCCCCATCAAGGTCGGGGTGTGGAAAGGTGATACAAAGCAACTTTTGCTCCCCACCCTTTACCCATGCCCAGCACTACTTTAGTACAGCCCGCTATTTGTCATTGACTCGTTGCATTTCTGAATCCTAAAAAGAATTCCTTACATCTCTTCTTTATTTTGGTAACAAGATTTTAACTCACAACTCTAGTGTTCCATAGCTTTGTCTGAATTAAATTTGTGTTGGAGCATTGTGGTTTAGTATGCTTTTCATGAGGCTTACATGTAAAACTGAACAACTCTATCACCAACTAGTTGACTTTTTAGGATGGGATGTTCAAAACCACTCAATATTGACCTAACCTTTCATCTTCCTAAAAGTCAATGGGAGTTTTACCATAGCTCTTTTAAAAATCCTACCCTGAAAGTTCACAGATTTAAAAAAAAAAAAAGTTGTATTTTTAAATAACGAATTCAGGTTAGAACTGAGAAATGAATATTTATTAATAGAAACAAAATTGTCTTTGTAAATGGCTCATATTTGAAAGGCCAATGAACACCTTAACAAAAATTTAATTAAAATCTAGAATGTGAAAAAAGCAACAGAAAAGGCAGGAATTAACTTGCATTAAAAATCATTCATAAAAAGAGATGAAATGAAAAAGTTGTATTCTTGATAGCTACACCATGTCAGTGTCGGCAAACAAATTAGAAAAACTCCCTCTTAACCCTCAAATGTCAAAAGTGAAAAAAAATGTTAGAAGAAGTCTGTTTTAATAAATAAATTAATATTTACTCAAGAATACGTAAAAGCCATTGTAGGGTCAAAATGATGGTGATTTCTTTCTGCTTTTCCCTATTATATCTACTTCATTCTAAATAGAGAGAGTCAGAAAATGCTCTGAACATTTTTTTTCTTTGTATAACCAAAATTTAATTTCAGCTAATTTTTTCCAACCAGATCTAATAAGAAATTACTAAATATCAGTAAATGTCTGTTGGCTTTTTCCTTTGTTTGGAGAGAGGAATGAAAATTTTTGTCTGTCTGTCTGTGCAGACTTTGCCGTGCCACCTTGCAAATGTCTAGAAGGGACCCAAGAGACTCATATGCGTTCTTCGGTTACAACCTGTTCCTACATCCATTTAGGTCCATGACAGTTTTGCCGTATTGACGACAATGGGAACAGGATTGCAGTGAAAAATGATTGTTTAGAAATATAAAAAGTATGGAAATAAGTTTGTGATGTTTGTTCAGCACATTGTGAAAATGACTGGTTTTGATCTCTTAAAATCTAAGCTCATTGATACACAAGTTTAGACACTTCTAGATAAGTATATGCTGCGTTAATAAAAGTTGATGGTAACGTTTTAGAAGCTGCTTCGAGACTAAAAAAGAACCAATGTTTGATCTAGCAACAATGACAAAAGCATTCTTTTCTTTGTGATAAAAGAAAACATCTATGTGGATCTGCAAATATGTCAAATCATTTTGAAGAGGCTAGTAAGTGCTGGTATTTTTTTTTTTTTGTTGTCAAGTGATTTTATTCTTTATCATTAGACTTCAAAGAAGAAAGAAAGTGTGTTCTGTCATCATATTCATCAGTCATAATTTTTGTAGACGATTCTTGACACACACTATGTTTTACTGTGCTAACAAGAGAAAAGACCAGCCATTAAGTTTATGTGTCTTGGTTTTTCAACAAAGTCACATATCAGGAATAATGCTAGGAGTATGCTAATAAACAATATATAATGTTGGCCAACTGGGAGTAAGAAATATTTTCTAACTAGTTCTAAAGGGAAACAATGTTTTTTTTTAAAAAAGAGTGATTGTTGTTTACGCAATATATGTTGTTCTATATGTCAGCATCAAAAGCCTCTTGTGAAGTGCTCAGCACAATAAATCTTTGATCCTTATTGTCATTATTTAAAGGTCTCTGCTAGATTTAGATGTAGTAGAGTGTTTTCATGCTTACCTACATATAATAGTAAGATTTTGGATGGCATCTGTTTAGAATGCATTTCGGCAGACGATTTCCCTGTCACTACATACAGTCATAAAATAGGAAAAATAATTGGAACATCTTAAACAGCAGACCTTTCAGATTTTATTTGTAAAATTGAATGAAAACCAGACTTGTTCTCCAAGTGTATGGTGATTTCATTTCTCCATGCAAGGCCTTACCTTGGTTAAATTGCATGAAATTTTTCAAGTTGGTTCAAGTGAAAAACAGCCAAGAGATCTGTAGTTGTTTCCATTGAAAACTACCATGGCACATTTTGTTACTGTCATTAAGAAACTTAAAATAGTCACTGATGGCCTCAGCTTATTTTTGAAAAACAAAAGATTTGTAAAGGTATCCCTGTGAGAACAATATATCAGACTGGTTCAGGACTGACTTTGGTCATTCAAGTAGTGTTTCATTTAGTTGGGAAAGGAAGGCATTTGTTCATCCCCTTTGCATTGCTTCCAGAGGGCTTTTGGTTGGAAAGGCACAAACAGAAACATGAGGATATGTCTACACTGCTGCCGGAAGTGAGCCTCCCAGCCTGTGTAGACAGACTCATGCTAGCGGGGACTTGAGAGCCAGAGATCCAGCCCAAGCTGCAACATCCACACTGCTATTTTTTTGAGCACTGTCTCAAGCCCCACTAATGCCAATCTGTCCACCTGGGCTGTGAGGCTCCCAGCCATAGTGTAGACATACCCTTTGGTTAATTCACTTTCCTGAGAGGCGGTAACTAGGTTGACAGAAGCATTCTTGGGTTTGAGGAGGAATGGGATTAGGATACATGGATTTTATTCCTGGACCACCATTACTTCATTATGGGCCTGATCCAAAAGCCCATTAATATAAAAGGAAGGACTCCCATTTGACCTCTTTGCACCTTACCTTACAAATCTGTAAACGCAGGCATTATCACAGTACTTGCCACGCAGTGGAGTTGTAAAGCTTAAAAACTGCCATTTGTAAAGAGCTACGAGAGATTCAAGTAAAAGGTGCTACAGATGGCAAAGTGTTATTTAATATTAATAATTAATTCTTAATGAAAACACCTCTGGAGCGCTTTAAATTATCACTTTGAACTAACCATTTGGAGTTATAATGAAATGGTTCAGGCTGCATATTTAAACACATTTTCTCCACCCTTGTCTCTTTAGAAGAAGACCTACCAGTGCATCAAGTGTCAGATGGTTTTCTACAATGAATGGGATATCCAAGTTCATGTTGCAAACCACATGATTGGTAAGTGAAGCACTAAATCTTGTTGAAGATAGATAGCCCTTTCTCCTTCTCGTGTTCATCATTGCCTGCAAAATTAAACAGAGTTAAGGAGAAATTAATTGTGCAACCGTCAATGATTTACCTAGGCATGATTGATTTTTTTATTCATATTATTAGACCTGATAAAGCATTAGCATGTTTTATTTTCTGCAAGGGCTAGTTTAGACTTCTGCAGAGAATTATATATCTACTTCCAGTCAAAACACAGGTGATTAACAAATTAAACTTCTAATCATTTTTGCATTATTGAAAACAAACTAACAGGAATGGTTAATGAACTGAATGTTAGCTTTCCGTAGAGTTTTAGACAGGTTTTAATTTCAGAAGTTATTATGATAATGACACTACAGTGTGCTGCTCAAGCACCTTGGTACCAAAATCAAAACTAGCAAGTTTCTGTCTTTAGGAAACATAAATAATTCAAATGGCCATAAAAATAGTATTATATGTTCTGTGTAAACAGTCTGGAAACAATTTGGAGTGTTTCTCTCTGTACAAAATTAAACACCATATCTTATTTTTAAAAATAAGGAATTGTAGTACTCAATAATAGGGTCTACATTTTTAGATACAGACATTTAAAAAATATTTTCTATTTGGATTCCTGATCCAAGCATGGCTTGATATTTACAAACCTATGTTAGAGTTGTGAGGTGGAATAAAACAAAAAGAGCATTTTCTTTAATATTCATATTTTCCCATTACTTGCTTATTCCCATGGGGTTGCCCACAAGGTTTTCAATTTGGTAACCACTCAGTAATAGCTCTAAGAATTCTACCAGTCAATTAAATTTATCAAGCACATCTTTTGCCCGCTAATAAAATAACATTGCCATAGTTGTCTTATTTTGTTATTAGCCTCTTTTCAGAAATTTCACATAGCAAGCAGGGAATCATTGATTTTACACTTACTTCATATTGTTTTTCTTGTAACGTAAAAAAGTGCAAATTGCAAAAGGTACAGTACAGCAGAGCAGCCAGTAATCTCATGTCCAGTTGGTAAGAAGTTTCTCTTTTTAATTCAATAACTCTGATATATCTGGGCTGATATAACAAAATATTTTATTACAAGCAAGCTTGTGAATTTCTTCTGTGAATTTCAGTAGTTTGGTTGGACTATAAGTGACCTGACAAAATTAATGAAGTAGTGAGAGAAATAGCCTATTAATAAGTTCTACTACATTTTAAATATGAACATTCATGTTCTTTGCAGAAAAATGAATAAACACAAATTATGAGTTGGGCTTGAAAGGCAGTTCAGTGGTTTGCTTGTTGGATTAAGTCTCACTTTTGACATTCTTAATCTTTGGGGAAAGATAATGAACTCCTTCATAGTGTTAAATCTGGATCAGTAACTTAGAATTTAAAAATAGAACATTTTGCACAACAGAACACACCTTTCCATTGTTTTCTTTGAATCCCAGTGTATGGCGTATTCTTAATGATCTTTTGCAGCAATTAGTGGATCTTGAGATTTTGACAATGAGAAATTGTCAAAAACTGTGTGGGTAAGGATAATGCTGGAATGTCAGACAGTCTCAAACAGTGTGGTTGTTTGCCACCGACGTCCCATTTGCCTCTGATTCCTTGGTAAGGGCATCCCTCTGCTCCTTAAATATTTCGGAGGAGGGTGGGGGGGTTGTTTTGTTTAGCGGGTACAGCAGGATGGATCCAGACTAGTGTTGATCATATATGATGGTAATTGAGGTTTTCTTAAAACTGAGTTAATGAGATTTGTATTTTATTCTGAAATGTTGGATGAGGTTGAATGGGAGGGAGGTCCTTTTCCTTAGTAGGTGTTGTATCAACCATGCATGCTATTGCTTCATGACATAACCATAGTGACACAGATTTACATTTGCTTAATATAAAATCTTCCCAGTGTGGGAGGGGCGGGGAAAGGCGCTCACAACTCATGCTGGGAGATTTGCAGGTCATGCTTTTGAAAATCTGTGTTCACTGGAAGTTTCTTATGTGTACCGCCAGATTTAAGAGTTTAGCTCGTAATGGTGCAACCCTAATTAATAAAATACAGATTTGGGGAAGGTGGAGGGGGAAATCAACAGAGTATTGCTGAGAGTTGTGAACATGACCTCACTACCGAAGCAGAGGAAAACAAAAGTTTCTGTTTTCCAATTCTGTTAGTCCTCTCACCGTTTATTAGATTTTTCCTTAGCTGTCTTTCTAATTTTACTTCTCCCTTCCTCCTGCTCCCCTCCTTAATTTATTTCCTTGTTCACTAGCATGACAGGCCTTTCTCCAAGACCATATCCTGTCTACAAAGAAAGGTTAAAAGCGTGCCATCAGTCTGTTTAAGTTTTTAGATTGACCTTACTATGAGTGGGAGATGGATATAATAATATATAAAACATGGATGTGTGTGTGTCTCTGAGTATGTATATGTGAAAATAAACAGATAAAACACATAAGTAACTATCAGCATCTGGAGGCTTCTTCCTGCCCACTCGCCTGCCATAAAACCCTAGTGTTCTAAGCACCTCAATACCCACATTTCCAAATTCAGAAGCTGTGAGCAGTAGAAGAGCCCACTCGGGCTGATAAAGCATTTCTTGCTGCCCTAGTTTGCCTGTAACAAGGATTGGCAGAACAGGATACAGTGTATTTGCCCTTGCAGTTGGAGTGAGGCCCCTTAGAGAGAGAGCGAGCGAATGGTCCAGGAAGGCGGGGGGAGGAGATAAAAATCAAGGGGTTTAATAATACTCAGATGGACTGTGGGAGCAACACATACCTTCAGCTTCAGACATTATATCCCCTTCTCAGGAGATATATTTTCCATTTGGACTAATATTTTACCATCATTTTCTTCCTAGCCAGTCAATATTTGTATTATATTGATAGATGTGGATTAGTCTTTCCTAATCTGAAGGCTCCCAGATGACTTCAGAGGAATGATAGGGCAAAGGAAAAGAACGGGAGTGGTGGTAGGGAAAGTTGCAGGACCCCATGTCTGTCCTTCCCCACCATCCATGCATTGTGCTCCTGAGACTAGTAGGCGGTGAAGGCCCATCAACCTTCCGTCCCTGCTCCCACAGCAGTCTCTAATGAAGATGGCTGTAGGAGTGGATGATAATTATTTTTCTCCTGTGCTTCCATGGCCTTCAGCTAAGCTGCAAGGGCACACATGATCATGTCCCTGGAACCACCAGTGAAGGCCCCAACCCAAGCAGTAGGGAACAGAGAAGGAACAACTAAATGAGAGAGCAGAAATCAATAGCAATTAGAAAGGAAGAAAAGACAGAAAAACATAAGAATATTTAAAAAATAACAGAGGCAGAAAAGAATAGTAAAGACATTAAGACAGAAAGGAAGATGGCAGTAACTGCTGGGACACAGAATGATGGGACACGGAGTGCGGGAGTTCATCCATCAAATCATTGTGAGGAGAGTCTCTCAGAAAATGATTGAGAGCCACTGATGTAGATACATGTTTAACTGATTAAAGAAAAAAATGTTTGTCCTCAGCAATTTTATGGCCTAAACAGATTGATGGGATCCCTATAATTATTCTGTCCATTGGCCAAGGCCATTGGCCTTAAATTGGACCCAGGTTAACATCCAGAGAGAGTGGATTCATTATGGAAGGTCACTAAGGCAAATACAGGTTTAAAAAATCTGAGTATGAAACTTAGTCTTTTAAATAAGGCAAGTGGCATTACTTTGTTGGCTAAAATATCTCCACTGAGGTTAGATATTTTTAGGTAGTGTGTCTGTCTGTCTGTGTTTTTTGTCTAATCAAATATAATATCAAATAGTCATTTAGCAGGGGAAGAGGGATTAGAGGCTATTGAAAAGCCTCTTACTGTTCTCTGTTAAGAGGGTGTATAGTGTTTTTACAGATTTTATTATACATTTCAATCAATCTAACAAGATGGATTATGCCACCTAATGGAAAATAAAATCTGCAGATGACCCAGTGAGGTGTAACCTTAAGTATCTTTGACAACAAAACAATTTACATTTGTTTATATGCAAGTCTCATACTGAAAGGATTTCAGAGAGATGGCTTTTGTTAGTAATTATATTTATCAGCTATATAGCACTTTATATTTTATATTTTCAAAATGTTGTACAAGCTTAATTAATCCTTACAGCATACCCGTGGTAAGGTATGCAAATAAGTATTTATCATGCCCATTTTATAGACAGAGAAATAGAGGCAGAGAATTGAAATACTTTACCTAAGGCAGTGTTTTTCAACCTGTGGTCTGTGACCCCTGGGAGTCCGCAGACTATGTCTAAGATTTCCAAAGGGGTCTTCACCTCCATTCGAAATTTTTGGGGGTTCGCAAATGAAAAAAGGCTGAAAACTACTGACCTAAGGCTACATATAGATAGAAGCAGAGAGCTCAGGGATTCCTGACCCCCAATTCTTGTTCATTCCTCTAGACCATGTCAAGTAACATCCAAGTTTTCTTAAACTACATGCTGTTTAGCGTTAATGCTATAGAGGAGTCTTGTGGACAAAAAGTTTTACAAAGCTTTTTTTTTTTTTTTAAATAGACCATATATTTACATGCACATTTGGATCCAGATGGACAAAGGTACTTTTGTTTCTAGAGGTAACTGCTAAGTGCAAACATATTTGTCAGTAAAACTGTTTTACAGCTTTGTGACTATTAGGGGGGAAAATATGCAAACCCAGACATATTTTAATATTGTCTCAGTAAGGTGTAAGAAAACATATCTGTAATTCCTCTCTTCTTTTATTTTTTCCTCTGAATAAGATACAAAGCTTTTTAGCAGTTTTTCTCGAGAATAAACTGTCTCTTGATGTCTAGAGATGAGAGAAGTTTCCTGGTATCTCTTTGTTTAGCTCACATAGTTTACTGTCGGCTCTGATAGTGTTTTTGTTTTGTTTATTGCACTCCTCCACCTGTTCTTTTAAATAAATATGGTAAACATTTTTTCTTCTACTTATTTTTTTACATTTGTATTACTTGACATACTAGCATGTAGACTGAAGTGTATCCATAATGTCTATAGTTTTTTCACAGACGCACACAAAGTGGATCAGAATCAAGAGTCAGAATCAGACGTGTTTAACTCAGCAAAGGAATTACCCCATATAAAATTATGAGGCTCAACAGCAGTAGTGTAAATTTGTAAGCGCTCTGAATAAAGTGCTGTTAGGCATGAGATAATGTAAAGTGATGACTTTGCCAAGAACTATTTATGAAGAGCTTAATTTTTTTCACTCTGATAATTCTTGACCAATAATTACCAGCCTCTAATTATCTATTTTAGTTCGAAAGAAATCTCTATCACTATGGAAGTTGGCATTGCAACTAGCGCATAAATCCCCAAAGAGGTAAATGTGTTCCAAACAGCCACAAACAACTGTCTCATGGAACATAGTGAGCAAATTGCGAGCCGCTGGCTGTGCACAACAGAGCAGCACATTTACCATTGAAGGCTGATCAGGCTGACAAAGAGAATGATAAAAGGGGGGAAACAGCCACAATCTTTGTAGTTCACTTCAACTTACATTGACTGTAGAAAGCAAGCCAGGGCTCTGTAGTGATAACCACTGTCTGCATGAAAAGTTGTGGTAGGAGCCAGGCTGTGGCATCACTAGGATGCAGTGGTTTTTTACATTTCCAGTTTTTAGTAGATATATGTATGTCATTTTATGAGTAAATAGACTTGTTTCCCTTAAATTTCATATCTAGTATAATTTGTATGTGGGTTGAAGTGTGTGGTTTTTAACAGAAGGGTGTTTGAGAGAAGGGTGTATTGTGGGCAAGGATCAGCAAAAAAACCCGTAGCATGAAAATAATAACAAAACTAGAGTTGAAACCAATATCAAAGTCAATGGAAAGACTCCCATTGACTTCAGTGAGCATTAGACCAGGCCCATAGAATGATTAAGAGTCTCTGCTGAGACAGTAATAGTCCTAAAGCGCTTTTTTGGAAATAATGCATTAATTCATCTGAGATGAAAATTGAAAACTGTCCCTTGAATTGCCAAGCAATGTATAAACACTGAGAGATCTGGAGAGATCTTTTATTGAAAATCCACGATATTTGAATATATCATTGATTTTAAAAAAATATATATATACACACACACACACACATATATGTATTTTATATGTATATTGTGTGTGTGTGTATATTTATATCTAAAAATAATTTTATTTGTCTTATATGCAGACACATGCACCATGCATTATATTATATGTGGAATACATTGCTGATGTCAAGACAAAGGAAATGCATAAATCAGCTTTGTAGACACCAATAACATTTTAGGTTAATTGTAATAGTAAGTGACATTTACACATTCTGTAGTTTATCTAATGCCTAAGGTCATGAAAAACATTTTTTCTTTCACATATACGGTAAGCAGCAGTATGTGACTAATATTCATTGCACTTTGGTGACTGCAAGTATTATTTCAGAATTTCAGTTTAAATACTATACAGTAAAAATGACATTCTCTTGTATGAGGGGTTTTTACATGTCTTTGGGAAAAAAATCTAAATATATGGATCTGCATACTAGAACATGAAGAGGCACAGACTTCCTTTTGTCTATCAGCTTTCACTGGCTCGTCAGAAACAAGGAATGGAAATTAACACATTGCAGGGGGGAAAATGATACTACCCTCTTAGCATCAAAAAATAGTTTAGGTACTTGGGAATCTCATGTTTACACTCATTGTTAGCAAGAAGTTTTCAAAAACTTAGAGTAAAATTTATTATGTGGTTTTCAAAATGCAAAAAAACATGTAACATCCAGAAAATCATCTTTTGCTATTAAATCTGATGAAATGTTGGCTATTTCACGAGGAGCTGGGTTTAAAAAAAAGATGAAATCTGTGCTATTTAATACTAACAGAAAGCTACCCTCATGTGGGCAATGCTGGCTTATTTGAAAAGCCCATAAAGGGTTTCTACATGGACCATACAAAAGGGATACTTTCTCTTTAATAGCCATCTGTACAGGAGAGATGAGAAGTGGGCCAGGTCATCTCTCCTCAGCTGTCATGATATTAACGTAGGTAATGGAGCAAGCTCTGCGTTCTGCTGGGTGTTGTTTTTCATAGATGTTCATCGATTTACACAGATAATTCTATTTATTTCTTAGAGTTGGTCCAAGCAAACCAGGCAGAATAACAAACACCAAAGCATTTCAAATGACTTTATCTTTGTTGTTTTGTAATGTAACTTTTGTCTAAAAAATGGTGTCACACCTACTGTGCAGATGGCTGCATGATTTGTAAACCAGCCAAAACATTTAAACAAATGTGTGATCTGGGGATAGATTAAATAAAGGATAAAATGGAGTGTGGACCACAAATTCTAATAATCAGATGATTTTAAGTTGTGTGTAGTGTGGAGAGATGGTAACAGTGATAGCAGGAAAAGCTTGCCAATGACAGCAAGGTGCCTTACAGATCTCAGGATGGAGCCTGTGGCCTAGTAGGCCTCGGTTTGAGAACTGCACATTTGCTGTACAGCTGGCAGCTCTGTATGGGGACATCAGATAAAACTTATGTAAAATGAAGTGTTATTGCTTAGTATGAAATTGTGCAGAGAGGGAATTTGCAGACAGTAACTGAAAACAGAATTCATGGTATCAGTAGAGCAGACTGTAAATATGAAGAGGCTTTAATTAGCTGAGCAATTTAACAAAAAATTCAAGATGTATTGACAAAGGGCAAATGCAACTGTAAACATGCTAGAACAGAAAGTCATGTCACCCCTTCCAGTTTCAAACTCCAGTTTTTAATACCCAGGGTTATATGATTTCAGCCACAGAGCTACTCGGATTTAAGATTTTATCTAGATTTCAGAGGCTTCAGATTGACCCAGGAGCAATCTTTTTTTTTTTTTTTTTTTCCCCCACAGTTTTTCAGGAAAGTCTGTTGGGGCATTTTAAAGTCACACAATATGAAGTAAAACACTAATATGGAAACGTTCCCAACTCAGATGTTTTATTTTTCTCCTGTGTAACTCAAACAACTTTGATTTTGAAAAATTACATTTGGGAAAGAGTCCCTAATTATTTTTTTATTAAGGAGTTTGGGGAGAAGAGGAAAACTACCAAAAAGCCAATATTTTGCAACAATTTCTTTCCATTTTAATTTCTTTTAAAGAAAGGGGAACATTTAAAGATAAGAATGCCACTTGATTCTAACTTTGCTCTCTTATATCTAGGTAGTGCAAGGATGTCCAATTGGTGTGTGCTGTTATGTACCATACAGTATGTGTTGTAATACCTAGCCACTGCAGGATGAATTAAAGGCTTTGTGTTGCCTTTCCCTTTTGTTCTTTTTTGTTTTTGTCCTTTTGTACCGCAGCCCTAACAGTTGCTTTTGCACATTTTTGATTGTGTTAACGATCACTGTAGAATACAGTTTAAATATTAAAATCCAAAGTATTTATTCCTAAATTGTTCACATTCTTAGCAAAGAAACCCCCAATTCCTTGATGAGCTATTTCCTTAGGTTTCTTCCTGCTTTCGAGTCCATTTAGTGCAATAAACAAAACAAAAGAAACCAATATGGAGAGTGGGTGTCGAACTTCAGCTGTTCATATTGTTGCATTTGGTGAGCTGATGGGGTTTCGTAGGTCACCTTTAGAATTATGCCTATGACAGCAGTAGCTACCTGCCAAGATTGCAAGGTATCTCACAGCTCTCAGGATGGAGCCTGTGGCCTGGTAGGCCGCACTTGGAGGGGTACACATTTGCTGTACAGCTGGCTGCACTGTATGGGGCAGCCATGTGGGCTGTTAGGGAGCTGGAAAGGAGACAAGCATGAAATTTCTTCTAACCCCAACTCTGTTTTTCTGTACTGTTGGCTGCCTCTCAGTTCCTTGACAAAAAAACCAATCAGGCACCCTTTAATCCGCCTGTGATTACCAGTGGTATAAAAAGAGAAGCATAATGAGGAAAAATGCCTCGTTTTGTTGCCTTCAAAAGCCAACAAATTGGAGTTAACTTGACAGGAAGTGGCTTAATAATTAGATTATTTATTTATTCCTGACACATATCCCCCTGTTACTAGTCTCAGGAGATCCCGTAGATGGTACGATTTTCAAGCTGCCATTACTTCGCTGTCTTTTGTGAACAAAGAAGCTACTGTCTATCAGTCAATTAAATGCACTCTTTAAGCAGAGGCTGAGAAGTCCTCAATGGATAGAGCCCTGGGACATTGTGGCTGATGATTCCTTTCTCTGTACTGTACATCACACTCTCAACTACAGTCCCCACAGAGATGGAATAAAGTCATGCATTAAAATATCACTTGTTGATTTGTTTGCTAATGAAGAGCCATTGAAATGTTTGTGTATTTCTATCGCAGAATTGTTGATAAAAGGACTACTTGCTTGCATATCTTACTTCATCTTCAGTAAGTGCTTATTTAAGACTTACTAAAATTAAAGTCAACACATTAAGGAAAAAAACAGAGAGATGGATAATATGGATTTACTTGCAATTCACATGAAAGTAAATAACACCAAGGACAGCGAGAAGAGAGAGAGAAAAGGGGAATAATAGTACTTCAACCATGTCTGATATAATTCTCGTCATTAGTAACACTAAGGATCTCTCGCTCTCTCTTTTATTTTTCTGGTACAGTAGCAGGCACACCTATTTCGAATAATAAAAAGATGTGATGCATACATTTAAGGCATCCATAAAAATGTAATCCTGGAAAAATAAGAACACAAAAAAGTGGCCAGTTTTTAAAAGAGGTTTTGTTTGGATTCTTTCTTCTTTTTTGGAGTTAAATATATTTAGAAAATAAGAACTTTTGTTCATTTATATAGTAACTATCTGCAGCCAGGTAGCCCTGCAAAAATATACAGATATTTCTGACTAGTATACTATGTTTTGTAAAACTTTGAGGTTAAGGTAAAAGCATCTGTGAGCAAAGTTGCTTAACTCTGTGGGGGTAAGGCTTCTGAGCTCAGATGCTCCCAACTTTTTTTTTACAGTGTTGTATTATCTATATGAACTTACTTTTTTGTTTGTTTTTGTGTTGCTCAGATCACCACAGTGCCTTACAGTATTTTTTTACAAAAGGCAGAATGCTTGTCTTTGTACAGTAATGAAAATCATTAATTGATGATTCATTCGTAATATGTTTCCAGTATTTATTCAGTTCTTCATCTATCTTTTCAGAGATCTCTGTTTGCACTTAAGCACTTAAATGATGCAGTGGCAGTTCTCCAATGCAGTATTAAGCCTCTGCATGACCATTTGTTACATACAAATAGAGAGTTTAAATGAAAGTGGTGATACCCTAAAATGTATTTATTTTCTCAGCCTTTTTTAAAATGACACCCATACTGTAACTCTTGCTTTCAGTAAACTTGACAACAAGCTAAATTAAAGGGAATTAATTCAGGCCAGCCTCAGATTGGAGTGTTTCTTATTCCTAGCTTGTTATTCCAATTCATTTTGTTAGAAGCTTAGATACTCGGAGGTGTTCTATAATAGAAAATGAATTTGAAACCCATTCATTAATTGGTGATTAATACATTTCGGGATTAGTTTAAGCAAAGCCCTACCTCCTGCCCAGTCAAGTATGTTCTGGTTAGTATCCAATTATCTGCACCTTTGTACTTATTATGTCTTAATATTTCAGATATGATAACCAGAAACTTGAGAGTAATGCTAATGAGGAGCATAGAGCAGGAATTAACCAGTGACACACTCAGTGATCCTTATTGAGAAAAGTATTTCTCTCCTTTCATCCTAGAGGTACAGCTACTGTACACCCTCTATTTCTAGTATTTTTAATGGCTTATTGGAGATTGGAACAATATTTAAACTAAATATTTTCTGTTTTACATCAATTGAACACAATGCATAAGGTCAGAATGTGTGTGTGCACATTCATGTTTGTGATAAACTTAATATTATATGGTGGGGAGGGAAGTGAAAAATTGATAGTCATCTAAAACAGTGGTACCTGCTTAAAATATGCACTCATGTGTGTCTCTGTGAGCATGTGTACAGTTATGTGTGTATGTGTGCTTGCATGTGCATGCTATTCATTAATGAGAGAGAGTAATTCTAGTGTAAAGGTTTCCAAATGCATTCGATAGTTTAAAAAAAAATTTACTTGGGCCTATTTATCATATCCCTCAGCCTGTAAAGAAGATGCTTTAGTTACTATGAGTACAATTGTACAGGGCTGTGAGGTAGAGGAAAAAATATAACTAATAAATATTAAAAACCTAAAATTTACCAAAATTAGCTTTTCTTTGTATAAAAGTGTCAAAAACTTAAAATCAATACCTCAGGATTGTCCCCTCTAGGAACGGGTATACCTTCCCCATGATATAAAGGTACCAGTTTTAGTGGATCATGAAATGTCAGATCTCAAACCTGCTACTAGTGTAAATCTCAGTGTTTCCAATCCATGGCCTCAGACCAGTGTAAGTTTGGAGGTGAATTCAACATATAGGGAGAAAGAAGGAAGGAAACATTCTTTTGGTAGATTGGGTTTTTTTTTTCCCTCTTAAATATGGAGCTCTTTGAAGATGCTGAGCAGTTTAGGATAAGTTGTTAGGATAAGTCCAGTAGAAGAGGAAGCAGTGGGCAGAGTGAAGATGACATGATCAAAGGTGTATGATAGATTACTGGAGCGTGTGATAAATTGTTTTCATCACTGACTATGACCACCACATATGTGGTACTTATCCAAGGGATTTCACACCTTACATTATCCACAGTGTCTGAGACAAGGGCTCTTTCAGAACCCTGCCTCATTCACTGCAATTGCCTTACAGGATGCAAGTTCCAAGTTTGTAGAAAAAAATCAAGATATCAGACTGTATGATTTAAAGGGTAGTATATTTTATCTGATTGAAAACTATCAGGAAGCATATGTATAATGGGTGTTTTGAGTGCCTATGTAACTTGAACGTTTCCTTTATGCATTATTTTATTAGAATTCCATGGTTTAAAAACATAATAGTAATGCCTTTATATATAACTCTTTGACTAGACACCACCTATGCAAGAGGGAAAACTTCTGCATCTTCTCTGTCAGTGCCCCCAACTGCACACCTGGATGAGGCTCAAGGCATTAGAAGATGACTTTGAAAAAACAAAACAAAAACCAAAAACCACCAACCTGGGCTCCTACAGGGCCCTGATTAATTCACTGCTCATCTTAGGAGATGTGCCTGTTTACTACATAGCTAAATTAGCCACTCATTCATGGGTAACACAGCCCTTCCTTTGCTTAGAACTTTGGTAAAATGGGCTAAAAAACATACCCAAAGTACTGCATTAATGCAAAGTATGATTTTCAAACTGTCATAACATGATCAAATCAAAACCAGTTATCACCAGAACAGTCAAATATACTTCTTTGCATTTGAGTGACATTTCAGTTTTAAATTTGAACTTTCAACCCCCAGTGACTTGAGTACTACTGCTCTTAAATAAAAATCTTGCAAGACTTAATCGGGGGGTAACTTTTTTTTTTTTAAATTCTCCTCTCATTTGAAAATGGCTGAACCTTATTTGTTTAAAAAAAAATCACCTTTGGGCTCACTAGTTGAAAGTGTTGTAAAGTTGTGAATAGCTGAAAGAAGACATTTATAATGAAATGCTCACATTTTACGTGCCATTACATTTCCATTGCATACTCCAGAAAATGTACTGTAGGGAAAAATCCTTCACTGGCACGCATAGGAATAGATTACGTGACCTCTTAGGGTCTTTCTGTCTTATTTCTGTGATACGCTGTCTTATATTTTATGTCAACTCCCACTTTTATACAGCTAATATTTTTGTGTACAAGACTTTCAACATGGCTGTTCCTGATCCACCCTTTCTGCAAACTTGTGATTTTACTGGTCTCTTTCAACTAAATGTCTCCACAATGGAAGTACTCCTCTTTTGCAAGAGAAGCATTCCAAAACGCCGTAACTCCTCTTCTGTAACCGTACTCAATTCAGACTTCCCATTTGTTGGTTCTGACCATACCCTTGCGATAGCCTTTGACTCCGAACTCTTCTATTGCACCTATGTTGGCATATTCATCTTTTCCATAAATTTGCACGTGTCTGTCCTTCATCTCCACTTTTGCTGATATCTTCATTCACATCACTCTGTAGCCTTGGACAAGTCACTTAACCTCTCTTCATTTTGCAAAATGAGGATAATGGTGTTTTGAGAATAAATTAGTTAATGTATCTGAAGTGCTTTTAATACAAATGTGCTAAAATGCCATAAATACTAAGTATTAAATTACTTGTATTATTTATTATTGTTCAACCTGTGCAGAATGCTATTGCCTGCCTTTCTGCCACAACACCTGCCTCAAACAACTCTATTCATTTCAGAAAACAATTAAAACTCATCCTTCCTGTTTATGGATAATCCTCCATGGACATTACATTGTCTTTCCCGACTTCACCCTAGTTACATTGCTAAAGTGAAATTCTCTCAGTCACTCCTCACAAAGGCCCAGATCCCCAGTGTACACCAGATCCTGGTGTAAATGAATATAGATCCATTAAGTCAGTGAAGTCTGTTACATATGCTAAGAATCTGGCCCATTGTCACTGTTGATTCAAGATCTATCTCCTCTACATCTTCTGCAGCCTGGAAAAATCTTCCCATGTCTCTGTCTCATTGTCTCCATCTGTTTTCAAATCTTGTGTGAAAACATATATTTTCTCCCTTGCCTAAATCTTTTAAATTTATCCCTGTTTTGTTGTTTATTATTTAAATCTGTGACCAGATTTTTTTTTTACCTCTGTAAAGAATTTTGAGGTACAGTTTATTTGAACAAAATATATCATATTGTTTTATTACAAAGCTGATTTCTATGGTTCTCAGCTAAATCTCACAAGAACCACCCATCCACACAAATGGTTTCACACTGGCAAGAATATACAATTTTTAGTAGTCTCCACTGAAATTGTCCTTTCTTTAGTTGTGATCCTGGGCCAATACCTGCCACGGCTGGTGCTGCAAATCACGTAGCTTTAAATAGTGTGCCTGAATATTGCCACGTTTATAAGCTGTATTGTAATGAAACAACATCAGTAAATTGCAGTGAAGGGTGATTGTTGCATGGGGATGACTATTACACCTTGGGGTCCATTTGCACCAGATTATTCTTTTATTGTTGTTATTACTTCCTATCTTCTTTACTCTCTTGACGCCAAACTTGCTGTTGGACATCACTGGAGCACGGGGGATCTTTAGAAACATTGTGGACATCATCATTTCTCTTAGGTACAGACCAATCACAGTTCAATTCCAAACTCTGGTACTCTGGGTGGCTTTGCAGTACTTTATTGATGCCAGTTTGGTTAGTTGACTAGTCTCAGAGTGTTCTTCATCATCTGCTCCTTAAAAGAGGATGAATTTATTGCTGATAAAAATGACATTTTTTGCTAACAGTTTTTAGACTGAAACAATGCTGAATTTATCGCAAGTATGTACGTTTTCCCCCTTTCTCCTAGTCCCCGCACATTGTACAGTTCAGAAAAGAACTGAAATGAGATTTTTGTTTTTCTTTTGGCTTATTCCTTGTTTTTAACTATTTTCATGATAAATTAATCTTGGAGGGTAAAGGCAGTATGCAGTTGAATTGTCAGTGGTTTATTTGTAATATTAAACCACAAAAATACTGTCTGGTTTTTTTTCTGGCCCCTGTGGGTATGTCTATACAGCAAAGAAAACCCTGTGGCTGGCCCATGTCAGCTGAGTTGGGCTGCAGAGCTGTTTCATTGCTTTGTAGGCTTTCAGGCTTGGGCTGGAGCGCAAGCTCTGGGACCCTCCCACCTTCCAGGTTCCTAGCTCCCCGGGCTCCAGCCCGAGCCCAGACATCTACACAGCAAGGAAACAGCCCCGCAGCCTTAGCCCCACGAGCCTGAGTCAGCTGGCATGGGCCAGCCACGGGTGTCTATCTTGTGCCATGATTTTTAAGATGCTTTCGGCAAATTTTGTTTTTAATCTGGGGATTAAAAACGAGATTCTTATTAAAGATATTCCCTTTTTTAAGCAATACAAGCATACAGTAATAACATGAAGATGTTAGTGGTGTTATTGGGTACCCCACAAGCAAACAGGTTGTGTCCTCAGTGGTACAAGGAGCAGCCGCAATCAGAAGAACGCGTTATAACTGATTTATCAGCCAGTAAAATAGAAGGTAATCATTCACTTCACCTACATAAAAGCCAAGTCATTGTGCTACATGCTTTGTACTAAGAAAGCTAGGGAGAAAAAAATCACCCCCATTTGCCCAATTTAGGGCCCATGGATCTTTGGCACCAGTCATCCCCGAGCTGCTGCTTCAGTTTATGGATGGGAATAGAAACTGCAACCCTCCTGCATGACTTGTCTAGGTTGCTGCTGCGTGTGTGCATTTGTGCATCCTGTGGCTGCCTTCCTCAGCAATCCTTTTCTCCAATGCCTCCCACATCGAGTGTGGAGGCAACCTTCTATGTGCAACGTATTGCAGAGGCCCTGGCTTGGTTGCATGCCTGCACCCTCTATGCATCTCTGATTGGGGAGCTTCGGAAGGTCTTTTTTGGCACTTCTTTGTGGGGGTGACTGTCAGTTGTAAGGCTCTGATCCTGAAAACACTTAAGCATGTGTGTAGCTTTATGCACATAAGTGACTTCTTTGGAACTACTCATGGGAGTAAAGCTGTGCACGTTTTTAGGTGTGTGTTTGATTGGGGCCTAATTTGTTATTTCAAGGATTATGCCAAGAACAACATAATTTAAATAAGGAAAACATTTTTTTCACCATGTAACATTCAGGTTGTCATCTTACCTTGTTAGAAATTTTCTCACTTGGGACCATGTACGTGAATTTTTATTTGAACAGTAAATACAGATTTTTATCATCTTTTTTTGGGACTATGTACATTTGTTTTTTCATCGCAATACAGCTGTTTTCCCTCTCTTCTTCCTCTTAGTGCTATGACTGTGTGGCATTCAAATTTAAATCCGGAATTAGAACTGACACACCTTCAATTGAACTATCATGTCTCTTAAAACTGCTTTATCAGTGACGCCAGTTCCACACTATTCAGTTGTACACACTTCCGATTATGGGCCAGAGAGCATTGATTTTTAGCTGTCATTTCTAGCGCACACACTATAGAATTGAAATTTAAACCTTAATCCACTCTTTAATGCAATTAATTTTTAATGTGCAGTAATACTAATTGAAATAGCCTGAATTTAGTAAGTCACCACAAGACATTTTCAAAAGCAGGAGTCTCCACTGAGAACTGGAAGGACAGATAATCATTGTTACAGTGTTTACAGAATAAATGTACAATCTGCAGGCTATTCATGGCAAGAGATCTTTTTTCTGTTAGTTTATATTAATAGTTCTCATTGTGGACTGAAATTTTTTTCACTGATTCACACTGCACATGCGTGCGTGTGTATCTTTGTGTGCCAAGTTATTGTGATTCTGTCTTATTGGAGGTAGTTACTTCAGTAGAATATTTTCTGTCTAATCTATATATTTTTAACATCACTGTATTATGGAGTTGTCAAATGCATTTTGAGGTACATAGAAATTTATTCAATTTTCCTCCTACAAAATGGTCAGCTTTGTAGTTCCCATGTATTTTAAACTGAAGGTGCATGTTATGTACCTGGATCTCCCTCTTCCCCCCCCCCCCCCCCGCTTTGCCTTTCATCTAAGCAGCATATCTTGTGCTAGCATGACTTCACTGTATTATTTTTAATTTTAAATATGGTATTTTAAAACGTTTTTTTGAGGTTTTTCCAACCAGAGTGAAACAGATTTTGACACATTTGACCAAGGAGATTTTAGTCATTTTTGTAATAAAAAGGTGCTTTGACCATATTTATCTGTTAGCAAGGAGTGCTTTTTAGAATGCCTTGGTTCTGCTGATGAATGGGCTTGTACAACGTTCAAAACGAGCACCAGTGTTAAGTGAAAATAAATGGCGAGCATGGTATATCAACCTTTCATGGCTTTCACATTATAGTATTTAATAAGCCAATAGTGCTGTTAAATATTTAGCAGAGGTTCTCCCAAAACCTTTCCATATATTCAAGTGGGATTTTAAGACATTTTGCAGCACATAAGTAAAAATTATGCTTCGGTCCTTGAAATGGTTGTAGCATGGTGTATTTTCTAAATGAAGTGCAGGATAACATGGCACAAATTCATTCGGCAGATTTCACACCTACAAAACACCTGAATCAATTCCCGTTTTTCGGATTAAGGGTTCAAACTGACTCTCATTTTGTCAGTATTAAAAGAAAGCTGTGTTGAGATTATTTGCACAGAATACTAAACCAGCTTTATAGAATTTAAAAAAACCAAAAAACCTTGGAGTGTGATTTTTTTTTTTTTAAAAGCCTTCTTAACATTGTAAAGGCTTTAACAATGAACACTTTTTGAGTTGGGAGTGGTAGAAGGGAAAAATTAATTGCTACTCTGTTCTAAGATTAACAAGATAAATAAATATATAATATTTTTAGGATCTTCAGCATTTAAAATGTAGATTTAATAAGACAGGTTATTCCATGGAGGTGTTAATCAAACAATACATTGATCATTAGGAACCTAGTCATCTTTGATAAACACCTGTATATTGTAGATCCTTGTTACATTCTAATTAATCCTCAGAAATACTTGTATGATAATTAAATGGCTTTAGCTTAAAATACAACAGTGCCTATTTAAATTAAAAAACAGGTCCTGTGCCATCTTCTGCAAAGATGCAGGCCCCATATGTAGGGTAATGGATATATTTTCACTTTGTGGTGGAGCTAACAGGTTTTGGGTGCCAGATATGAGGGGCACACACCTTCATGTTGTTCATGCCCAGGGATAGGCAAAGGCTTGGTAGTGAACCAGTCAGGCGACAGGGCCAATGGATATGCAACCACTTGGATCCACAGTTCGGTGCCCCATGTGGAGGAGTGCAGACTGCGCAGCAGGGGTAGTGTTGTTGCAGGGCTGTCACAGCAGATAAAGAGCAGCTCCACTGGCACTCAGAAGCTTGGATGGATGCTTCTTTGCCTCTGGTCCCCAGGGATATCACCAGAGCCCATCTCACTGCTCAAGCTCTATGCTGATTCCTAGGGACTGGGCTTGTTAAGGAGCTGTGTTTTAAAGTGTTACATGTCTGTCTGTCTATCTATCGATAATTATGGCCAGTGTAATCAGTGGGTATAATCAGCCCTTAAATCTCTCAGTGTTAAATATTATGCTTAGTTTCGAATGTGCAACGATGGAGGGCAGTGCTCTGTTCTAATTTTATATTTCATTTATGTGAATATGTATTGAAAGTGGGTGGTGGTGGTGGTGGTTGTTTTTTCATTGTCAACCTATGGTGTACACTGCTATTGCCCACGGTACTTACTTCAGGCACATTAGAAATAAATCTAATTTTCAAAGCAGTGCCTGCATATCCTGCTTACTAGCCATTTGGGTTCTGTTTAAAAGAAAATTTAGGATTTTTTGAGTGTGGGGAGTGTAATGAAAATGTGTGTGTGTCTCTGTCTCTCTATTTGACAGTTGAGAGAATTAGTGGAATGTGTGTGTGTAAATATATAGAAAGAGATATATAGATCATCGGTATCGATATATTTAATATGCATAGCTCGATGTATGTTGACCTCCGGTTACAAGAGTAGAAAATCCCATTTTCCAGCTTGTTTCAAATGTAGTAAAAATGCTGCTTCAGTTGCTTTATGCTGCTCACATTGGGAAAGGTGCTTATACTGTGATAATTATCATCAAGGAATATTAATGCGTTCAGCATTTGTAACCCAAAAACTCATTATAGCTTAAGCTGTGCATCATCTGTGAAGAGAGAACTTGCCAGAATTCGCTCTTCACAGGGGTTGCCTCCTGCTTGGAATGGAGTGGTCAGAGTATTGTAAGAGGTCACTTAGGCTATTTTTGAAAGCTGAAGTTTTGCAGTTTTTGATTCACTACATTCTGCCTAAATAGCTAAGCATTCTTGCTCCAAAATTTGCTTTTTCTAACTGAATGCCTGGTAAGGTACACAAAACCAAAAGATGTATACAGTTATGTGCAAGAGGTGAAAGGGGTAAACATGCATATTCCACATCAAGGTCATGGAGATTTCAGGATTCATTCTCCCATCAATGAGCATGGGATTTATACACAGAACTCTCTCTAGTGGCAGTTAGCCATTTAAATCCTCTGGTCTTTGATGAGAGAGTAGCTCCTTATTTGTGTCAGTCACTGTAGCACTTTTGCACATCAATTCCAGCTGAGTTCAGTTGCAGCATAGGCCTGTGTTTTGGTCTCATATAGCACTTCATCATAAAAATTATTCTCTCTGATTATTCCTGTGTTCTTTTGGAGGGCCTGGACCAACACTTGAACAAGCCTCTATTTTTCCAAAAATTAGTTTAGAGGTTTATTTAAAATACTCGGTCCTGATTCTCTTCTCACCCTATTTTCACATCACTGCCCCTCAGTTGATTGAATTGGTTTACATCAGTGCTCATGAAAGGAGAATCAGGCCTTTACGAGTCTTTTTATATTTTCATTAGTGTATTGTTGTGGGATTCTGTATACTTCTGTACGTTACGGTACCTGAGTATATGCCACAACAGTTCTAGAACTAGATAATCAAAAGTCCTAAAAATAAATAATCTATGATAAACAACAGTAAATTTTTCCAATGATTTGTAATGAAATCTTTCTTCCAAATGAGAATGTCCTTCTTTCAAAAGAATATCGTGCCTCCACCTTAAATAATTAAAACTGCGGCAGAAGCAAAATTGTATTGTGCAGTGCTGGGGTTTTTCAGTATGGTCAAATCCTAATATTTCCCCCTTCCCCCATGTTGATACATTGCTTGACATTTCCCACTAATATCGCCTTATGTCGCATGTTGTAGTTTGCTTTATGTTAGGCAGAGGAAAGTAATGCTCAATTCTATAAGGCACTCTGGCTTTTGTGGACCTTACTGTTTCTAAGGTCAAGTTCTGAACTTAGTCTTGCTCCTGGGAGGACTAGAAAAATCTGTTTCATAAGTTTCCATGGGCCTCAAAGAAGACTAAGAAGAAAAACACAAAGCCCATAGGCTTAGTTTAGACTGGCTGAAAAAGTTGGATTCATCAATAGGAAAGCCTGCAGTTGATCAGTTTTTTCTGATCAGAAGGGGTCACTGCTGTTAGTGCAGACTCCAGTAAGAGGCAGAGCTTTAGAAGATAGAGCAGTCTTTCAAATATCTGAACATGTGTACAAAGATATCCGAGTTGACAATATAGACCTAATCTCCTGAAGTAAGAAATTACTTGCCTCTTAAAATCTCTTAACTGAAAGGTAATAGAGAGAGTACTGATGAACCCCGAATCCGAACAGTGTGAATATTACAGGTATGTCCATTAAAAGCAATTCATTACTGTAATAGAACAGAACCTTTATTCTGTGCAGTAGCGCACTAATGCCACGAAATGGATGACTGTCCTGAACCAAACATAAGTTCTCATTGGGTAAGAACAGGAATATTGACACTGTAGATGGGAAACACAATGGCGGCATATCTGCTGTGTGGACGTAAACTTAATAATCTTTATGAATTTTGAGTATCTCATAACCCTGCTTCCCCTCCAAAGAAACATTATGAAAAGATTGCTTCTAAATCCTTCAGATATTCTCAGTACTTGTGATAGATGCCTTAGTCTTTACCTTGAGGCGTTGGAAATGAATGTGTGTTCTTTGCAAGAGATAAGAATGTAGACTTTAGGAAGGAGCAAATTGTATTTTCGTGTTTAAGTTCACATTTTGCACTTGATGTAGTGAAAGCCAAATGTGAAGAATTGCTTTTCAACATTATTTCTCTGTCTTCTGTATCCCAAGACCTCTGAATTATTATGCTAAAATGTTCTATTGCATGTGATAAAGAAATACTGAAAAACTGGAAATAAAACAAGATCACCTTCGTTGACTAGGCTGTATTTAGATTCCTCTAGCTGCTTCTTATATTTCACAAAGGATCACCCCTTTTTGTAGTGTTGTTCACATTGATGCAGAAAAGACAGAAAAATCTGTGTCTTCAATGCATATTGAAAATGTAACCATTATCCAATATTAACAGTTCTTCTTTTATGGGCAGGAAAAAAATAGAGGGCCAGATACTGATCTCAATTACACCAAC
>NC_134235.1:78448883-78456383 GCF_965152275.1 Natator depressus
AAGAGTTTTCATGATTAAGTTTGTACTTAGAAGCATTTTTAGTTCATTGGCGGGAATTGTAGTAGTACTGTATAATCTAATTTCATTCATTTTTACCACTGGACCTCAGTCATGTTAATGTAGTAAGTATTTTAGGAAAAATGAGAAGACTTGTAAGTACTTAACATTTTATTGAAATTTAATTGAATAGTTAAGGGGTGATTAAAAATCTGAAATTAACACTCTTTAGAAATTAATGACAGTCATTAAGATGTAATGGGGCTGCTCACCAACAGTGCTCAGAAAGGTTGGGGGAGTTAAAATTGCATGGGGGTCATAGCAGTGAAAGATGTTGTTTATAGTCTCTTGAGTCTTGACAGCAATTTCAGAGTTGGAACAAAAGTGATTTTTTTCCCCAGTGTTACTGTAACTACAGTAAAGTATGGGGTTTGGGGTGAGTATTTGTGTCCATCTAGTTAGCAGGACTAGCACTAACTAACTACTTTATAGTGCAAGCAGTAACATTCAGTTTGAGTTATTTTCTACTATATTACAAATGGTTGCCTTGATTATTCGAAAGGAACCCATTCCGGGCCCTCCCATTTCAAAATAAGAAGCAGTTCATTATTTATATTAGCTGAGTCCAGGGTCCTTTTATGAGTGGAGACTAATGTTCATCCAAAATGGAGTGATATAATGTGTAATGATTTTTTATATGAATTTTCAATCCCTTGAGAATGAGTGGAAACCTACAGATGCCTTCAGTTTAGAACTCATTTGCTACCTGATCAGGGTGGGCAGAGGTGAAAGGTCAATAGGTAATTTGCTGAGTCTAGCAGCCCATGCCGATCTTAGGTAAAGTATTTCTCACAGAGATGCATGCTGAAATACAATGCATTAAGATTTATTTACTCATTTATTTTTACTATTCACTAAGTAGTATTCACATATTAATTCGAGAAGGACATGAATGTGAATGGACTGTATGACGAGTAAATTACAGAAGTAAATTAAACCGTATGGAATTAAGTTTAATAATTTCAGGAGTTCATTGTATTAAAAATGTAAATGTAATTGGGGTACTTTTTTGGGGTTGTATAGAACTTCTTTAGGAGGAAGAGAGGAATTATTAGGAACTTCAGAGGACTTTTTGGGGAAATATGTATGAAGTGGATTTCCTAGGAAATACTTTGGGAATGCAAATAACCTGCCTCTGAATCCATCTATTTGAATCTGTGCCTTGAGCAGAAAACCCATTGTCTGGCTGATTGCCTATTCATGGTCTCTTCAAAGGCCCAAGATGGATAAATGGGGGACTCACAGAGTCATGAGTGTTCTTGTTCTGGGCAGAGGGTGTTATAAATTCAAACCATAGAAAACCCCCTGTGTGGAAGTTAGAAGGACTGCTCACCTCAGAGCACATGTTGGAGTTACGGTGATCTCTGGTAAGCTTATTAGCATGTGTGTAGGTTCGTTTCTTGTTTTAATATGTTTCCTCCCTAATGCTTTATACCTTACAAATAAATGTGCTTGCTTAGAAAGAACTGTGTGGTAACTTATAATTATAGCAAGTACACTGTGTTCCATCTCTGAAGAGAAGGCAAAAGAAGCCTGCTTCTGCTGGATCATAGAAGGGGAATACAGATACAGTTGCCCTGAACTGTGACAGACTCTGTCATGGTTTAGCTTAATTTTATTTAGGAGATCTTTAAAGGTAATGTTTTACAGGAGGGACTCAAGGTCATTTCTACAAAATTAAAATAATTAATTTACACATGCTCCAAAATATTTAATCTTGGCAAAGTGGTTCCATTTATTATTCTACAGTCTTAAATGATGAATATACCTTATTGGTGGCAAAAGTAAGACAGTGAACACATTGTACCTGGTTTTCAGGAATGCTTTTGCTAACGGTATCCTACAACAGATTGATCAACTTGTGCATTTATGATATGGAGAGAACTATTGCATAGAATGAATAGATTAAAGATTGATTTGGGCAAAGGACATAATACAAGGTTCAGAAGAAGATGGAAACAGTACAGTTCCAAGTGAAGACCAGGTCAGTCTCATGCTCACTTTATTTCCGCTTCTTCATCTTCACTCCTTGGTCCTCTCTTGTCTCTGTACCTCCTTTCCTTCACATCTTTTTTCTCTATAATTCTCTTCACTTAACTATCTCCTCTTATCTCAGTCTTTCCTGGTGCCTATTCCAGAAGAAAACATTCAGGGCTATTCGTAAGAACATAAGAAAGGCCATACCGGATCAGACCAGTGATCCATCTAGCCTAGTATCCTGTCTTCTGACAGTGGCTAATGCCAGATGCTTCAAAGGGAATGAACAGAATGGGTCAGTTAACAAGAGATCCATCCCCTCTCTCCAGTCCCAGCATCTGGCAGTCAGAGGCTTAGGGACACCCAGTGCCACGAGGTTGCATCCCTAACTATCTTGGCTAATAGCCATTGATAGACCTATCCTCCACAACATCCCCTGGCAACGAGTTCCACAGGTTGACACTGCATTGTGTGAAGTACTTCCTTATGTTTGTTTTAAACTTGCTGTCCATTAATTTAATTGGGTGGGCGACACTAGTTTTTGTGTTATGTAAAGTGGTAAATAGTACTTCCTTATTCACTTTCTCCCCACCGTTCCTGAATTTATAGGCCTAGCATATCCCCTCTTTGTTTCTCTTTTCCAAGCTGAACAGTCCCAGTCTTTTTAATCTCTCCTGATATGGAAGCTGTTCCATACCCTTAGTAATTTTTGTTGCCTTTCTGTGTACCTTTTCCATTTCTAATATATCTTTTCTGAGATGGGGCAACCAGAACTTGCCACATCGGGTACCATGGATTTATATAGTGGCACCATTATATTTACTGTCCTATTATCTGTCCCTTTCCTAATGGTTCCTAACATTCTGGTAGCTTTTTTGACCGCTGCTGCACATTGAGCAGACATTTTCAGAGAACTATCCACAGTGACTCCAAGATCTCTCTCTTGAGTTTGTAACAGCTAATTTTGACCCCATTATTTTGTAGTTGGGATTATGTTTTCCAATATGCAATACTTTGCATTTATCAACATTGAATTTCATCTGCCATTTTGTTGCCCAGTCACCCAGTTTCGTGAGATCCCTTTGTAACTCTTTACAGTCAGCGCTGGACTTAACGATCTTGAGTAATTGGGTATTGTCTGTAAACTTTGCCACCTCACAGTTTATCCCTTTTTCCAGATCATTTATGAATATCTTGAACAGCATTGGTCCCAGTACAGACCTCTTGGGGGACGCTGCTATTTACCTCTGTCTGTTCTGAAAACTGACCATTTATTCCTACCCTTTGTTTCCTGTCTTTTAACCAGTTACTGATCCATGAAAGGACCTTCTTATCTCATGACTGCTTAGTTTGTTTAAGAGACTTTGGTGAGGGACCTTGTCAAAGGCTTTCTAAAAGTCCAGGAACACTATATCCACTGGATCACTCTTGTCCCCATGTTTGTTGATCCCCTTAAATAATTCTTACAGGTTGGTGAGACATGATTTTCCTTTGCAAAAGTCGTATGGACTCTTCCCCATCAAATCATGTTAATCTGATACGTGTATGATAAATTTGTGCTTTACTATAGTTTCAACCAATTTACCTGGTACTGAAGTTAGGCTGAGCAACCTGTAATTACCAGGATCACCTGTGGAGCCTTTTTAAAAAATTGGCATCACATTAGTTATCCTCCTGGTACAGAAGTTGATTTAAGTGCTAGGTTGCATTCCATAGTTAGTATTTCTGTAATTTCATATTTGAGTTCTTTCAGAACTCTTAGGTGAATACCATCTGGTCCTGGTGACTTATTACTGTTTAATTTATCAATTTGTTCCAAAACCTCCTCTATTGACACCTCAACCTGGGAAAATTCCTCTGATTTGTCACCTAAAAAAGAACGGTTCAGCTGTGGGAATCTCCCTCACATCCTCTGCAATGAAGACCGATGCAAAAAATTAATTCAGCTTCTCTGCAATGGCCTTGTCTTCCTTGAGTGCTCCTTTAGCACCTTGATTGTCCAGTGACCCCACTGATTGTTTGGCAGGCTTCCTGCTTCTGATGCTTGATCCTTCAAGCTGTTCTGTGTATTAGCACTTATAGCTCCACATAGGTGCAGGGGTCCATGAGCATGTAATACCTTGTAGGATCAAGCCTAAATTGTTAGACTCTGGGAAGATACAGTCCAGATTTGAAGGGAACTGAGAGGACCGCCGCCCTGAGGTCCAGTTGGAAAAAGAATGGATTTGAGACTATATTAGGATACATTCCATGGAACAAACAAAATGGGGGGAAGGGAAGGGGAAGCACTGAACAAAAAACAGTCACAAGTACAGTTTACAGCTCACAGTTAGGTAGAAGGATGTTTGTTATTTCTGAAAAATACAGTATGAAGACAGATAAAGTAGCTCCATTTAGTTTATGGAAAAAAGTCTAAGTGGGGATTTAAGAGATGGATTATATTCCTAAAAGGAAATCAGTTTGATGCCAGTTAGCTTTTTGAAAGGGCAACTAATCTGAAAACAAAGGGTTCATGACTGAAGCTGAGGACTGGACTTCAGCATATAAGAAATTTAAAACAGATTTTTTTATTTCACAAAAAAGGGTGGATGGAATATGGAACACTCTGCCAAAGTCAGCAGTGGAAGTACACGGGGGGAGTTGGACACGTTTTTGGAAAAGGAGGGAATACTGGGGTACAGCCACTAGCTATATTTCAGGAGCCAAGATTAGGAGACAGTGTGTGATTTTTATTTGCTCTGTTTATGATATAAGCATGAGTCTTAATAGTTCATAAGGTTTTCACCTGGCCTTTAATTTTCCTAATATGTCATCATTTTTGGTTCTCAATATTAATAAAATATTTTAAAATCAACCCTTCCTAGCTTTCCAACTGTAGGATGGAGCAACAGCTACAGAATGCAAAACAGCATAGGTTTAAACTGTTACACTGCAGGATTATTTTAAAAAGCAGCAGCTAAACTGTATGGTATTGATTACTGGGATGGAAAATACTTTTTCCTTTTTCTTTTATTTTGCTGAAAGTTTAGGGGTAACAGCTTGGCTATAAATTCCAAACCTGCCATTGCAGAAATGCCAATATTGTTCCTCCTTCATTGTAACATTAGGTTCTATAATTTGCTACGTTTTAATACCAGTCAGTCATTCTTAACATCACTGAATTAATTCTGAACCCCATATTGGTAAAGACCCTTATGTTGCCCCATTTTATTATAATAGTGCAATACAGATTAAAATTGCATCTGTTAAAATAACATTGTGTGTTTGGATTGTAGGAGACAGAAATGCAGTAATCTTTTCTGAATATAACTATTGAAGCCAATAACTTGTAACCAGTCACACACTTTTTGTGCCGAAAAATGGGAACTAGAAAGGATTACATCTTGGAAAAGATCATAAATCAGTCACCACTAATGTAATCTTTACAGGAGCTTTGTAACCAGTTAGTGACTAAAAGAGATCATTACTTCTTTTGCTACAATTACAATCATAACATATTTGATATTTTTTAACTTTCTTTTTGTTCAGCAGCAAATGCGTTATAAACTGCACAGCATTAATAAATAGAGGCATAATGAATGTGACTAATTGATTTTGGCAGTCAAAGACTGGCATACTTTTTATACAACAGGGAATCCATTCAAAGAAGCTTAACTGCTATTGAGAGTGAGCCTTCAATGTAATAATGGGGCCTAATTTGGATTCTGTTGTACGGGGTGAGTAAGACAGTACAAGTTAATACTATGTACACTAGTGTAGTTCAGCATGTAAAGTACACTTGCGCACAATGCTATTCTATTTCACTATATGCCAGCATACATAGCTTTTAAAAAAATAAATAAACAATCTCATTTGCTTACTTGTCTGAAAAATGCAAAATCTCTGAGTCTTGTGTAGAAAAGGTTCACATTTGAAATGTTCCTTTTTTTTAAAAAAAATCTGACCATGAGGGTGCTACCTTTTGTCCTTATCTCTTTAGTGCTGGACTCAGATTTTCCCTGCATGAAATCCATAGATGGCAATAAAAGTGCTGGGAGACAGCACAAAAAAGATTAAATTGTATGCCCAAGTGCAACAACATAGCCTTTTAGCAGGTGTTTAGTGAAAAATTAATTCCTTGAAAGTCCAAGGGAGAAGCCTGAGGTTTTATGAATAGTATGACCAGTCTTACAATCAAGACTTTGGATGGATATCAAAACCAATTTTGTATTCTTTACAAAACCTCTCTAAAATAAGTACATAACAATGCACCTACTTAATACTGGACATGACACCTGATACCTAACCTCAGTTACAAATCCTGTTCACCACCCCTCTGTGGGCTTGTCGGTTTCAGGGGTACACACCCCTTGTGTGCTGCAGACCAGGCTTTTGGGGGGGCTCTGTGGTGCCAAGAAAGGGCTGGGATCACTGAGAGAGGGGCAAAGGGTATGGCCAAACTCTATGCGTAAGAGGCAACTGTAGCCCATAGTTGCAGAAGAGATCTTCTGGTTGTCAGTGGTGTGGGGAAGACACACACACACACCAGTCACTGTATCGAATCCCATTCATTCTGGTTTTGTGGAAGGAGAGAGAATGTGCTCCTTAGTTTTTAATCCACACTGTTGTTACTTGTTGTTTTACTTGGTATGTTAAGCTTCCTAATTCGAAGCCAAGGGTACTTTACACCAACAAACTTTCCATTAAATGTGGTAGTAATTGATTTACAGGGAGTTTTAACTGTTTAATTGTAATTAATTTGCAACAGTAGAAATCTTGTTTTTCTTAACAGCAAAAAACTTTTTTGCATGGCTGTCTGGCACCACAGAAGACATTGTGTTTGAATGCAATTAGAAAATAACTGTAATGGAAAGTCAGTCATTTCCAGGCAATGTGCAATTGATTTTCCACCAATCAGAATAGGGAATGAGATCCTCTTGGTTTATAATTACATTATTTATGAGGTCATATTAAAATTGATCATTATTTCTAGCACTTCAGGTTAGTGAATAACATCTAATCGCTATGATGATAGAAGTAGCAAGCAAAATAATATTTTGCGACTAGTACACTGAATGCCTCCTTTCATTATTATGCATAAGATGATAAATATGGGTTTGTTTGTTTTAAATAATTTTATTACCCAGGGTACCTCTGCTCAGTCCAGCATCAAGTTTTTACTGCGGCCTTGCTCACACTGAAATCTATGTTGCCCTTTCTAAGAGAGAACCTTAATTTGAGAAGAGTATCCTTATTTCATTTTTGCATTTCATTCAAATATTTGTTATTAAACTGTTTGAAGAGTTGAGTTCCTTTTGACAAGATCATTAAGACGACAGGGCTAACGGCACATGTTTATTTTAGCGGGGTAACTGCTATAAGAGATGGTGAAATCACTGAAGGGCTATAAACTAGCTTAATGTTGGAATATTCTTGTGAATATGAGAGATTTAGGATGGCAATCATATTTATAATATTAATATAAAT